>NW_008691116.1:25434-47996 GCF_000695815.1 Acanthisitta chloris | reverse complement strand
CTGCCACTGCTCCAGGGCTCCTCTCTGCCAGGAGAGTCACTACTCCAGGCTGGATCCACCAGGGATGCTCTGAAGCTGTGGCTGAATGTGCTGCTCACACTCCTGAAGAGTGTGATGGCAAAGCAAGTAACAGCATAAGGCTTTAATGTGTTCTTAAGGCCTGGTATAAATTACAGAGTATCACAGACACTAAACATTAAGTAATAGATATAATACAGTGGCAGCTTCAGGAAGACAAATTGGCACAGAAGCTGTAAATAAAAGGAGTGTGTGAAGTGCTGGCACTGCCCCAGGGAATGGCTGTGCTGCTCAGCCAGGGAGCAGCAGCACTGAGGTGTTAGCTCTGGGATTTGGGAGGTCTCTGCTGCAGGAACTCACTGCCAGGGATGGGGAGGAAGGGGCAACCAGCAGCTCCCAGGCACTGGCACAGGTTTGCACACTGGACTTTATCCCTGTCCCTGCAGAGAGAGCCCAGAGAGGGCTGGTAAAGCTTTCTGCAGGGTGTGCACACCCTGATTGCCAAAACTTGGCTCTTCCACCATGTGTAAACCCATGAGGGTCAGGAGATAGATCTCTCCTGAGCAGCCAGGTGCTTTTCCCTCTCTGGTTTGAGGTCTCTTGTTACTTTTTGCCTGGAAATACCATAAAGATGGATCTGTTTGGTACTGTGAGAGCTTTGAGTCCTTCCTGCTGGTCTAGACAGCTTTTCCCCAGGTCACCTTTGACATGTGTTTCTCTGCTCCTTGAAATTCTGACCACATCCCAAGGCAGCTCAGAAGATGTTCCTGCCTTGCCCCCAGGCTCACTCAGCTCCACTCTCCTGCTCAGGGCAGGTGGCAGAGCAAAATGATTGTTTCTTCTCCTTTTTTTTTTTTTTTTATCCTGTGGAAAACATGAAGTGTTTAATTGAAGCATCTCTGCTAGGCAAAACTGACATTGTCTGGGCCCAGGGTGACCTTGGAGCATTGTCCTCTGGGCTGCCCAGAGTGCCCCACGCTGTGGTTGCCCACTTGCTTTTCTCCTGCTAAATAACAGCCTGTCAGCAGCCCCTGGTTGTTTTTGTAGCATAATGAAGCTTGGACTTTGCCAGCACAAGACAATGAAATGTAATAATTGAAGCTGTAAAATCCATCTGTTGGAGCACATGGAGTTTTTCCATGATGTGGAATTGCTTGTGCTTTCCATTTATATTTAAATTCATGCCTGTGGAGATAACTTTCCCTTGCCAAAGCAGCAGAGGCTCTGCTTGCTGGAATGAGGAAAGAGCTGTGCACAAGCACTTTGCAGAGTGAGAGCTGAGGCACAGACTGTGCATCCAGCTGGAGCTGCACCTTGAGGATGCAGAGCACTGGCACTGCTGCTGCTCCCAAGGATTGCACTGAGCCTTGGAAAGGCCTTGTGGAGAATTTGGGGACCTAATGTAGGTGATCACCAGTGCTTGGTGCTCACTGAAGCTGCCAAGAGTTGACCTGGGAATGATGTGCAGCTCCTGCTTCTCTCTAGCCTCATGTTACACCTCTGGGGGGTAAAGCTGTGGGGATATGACTCTTCCTCACATGCAGTTTCTCACTGAGGCAGTTGGGTTGAATAGTTGTAGGTTTGTGCCATCCCAACCAAATTTATCCACAGCCAGTGTATAGTGTGCAGGGATGGTTGGGTGAGCTTTGCCCAAGACCTTCAGCAGGTACCTGTTATACCAATCAATACCAGAGGATTGAGCCAAATTGGCTGGAGAGCTTGGCCAGGAAGGACTCAGTGGGATGTTCAGGGAAGAATTGCAGGCTAAGTGGGATGCACTGGCCAGGAAATGTGCCTCATGCAGGGGTTGGACTGTAGCTCTTGTAAAATTCCATGTTCAGCCTGTTCTTTGGCATTAACCCCATTGCCTGCTACACCAATGTTCCTTGGAGCAAGAGTTTGTGGCTTTATCTCTGTGTTTCTCTAGTTTAGGATTAAATTTTCCTTAATACTCCTTATTCTGGAGCCTTCTGCAGTAAGCATGGGCAGCATCCTAGGGAAAGCTGTTTGCTGGGGTTTGGCTCCACAGAGGTGCCTGGTTAATTCAGCTCTGTTATTTTAGTCAAGGAAACCACACATGGCTCTCTCTGCTGTGCACAGACACATCCATCACCAGGCAGACAAGGAGGAAAGGAAAACGTGTGGCTGTTTCCACACGTGCAGAAGAAATCAGCAAGAAGCTATTCTAGGAGCTGTAATGTACTCACAGGAGCAAACCTGGGTGGAATAGAAACCAAAAGTCCCTGTGTGGCTGTCAGATGGGTCTGGGGAGGTGAATAAATCCCAACATTGAAGCCCATCACGTCTTTGAGCAGTGTGTTTTATGAGCCAGAGGCCAGAGAGGCTCTGTCCTCTCCACTGAGGTTGCAATGAGATGTCAAATCAACACTGAGGCACCACTGGTGATGAGGAGGTTGAGCCTGCAGGTGGCTAGTTGTGATTCCAGGGGATCTTAGCTCTGGAGCCCCAAGAAATAAACACACTCTTTGCTTTAATCAGCAAGGCAGGAGGAGCTCTGGCTGCAGCAGGAAGGTGGCAGCACGTGGAGGCTTCTTTCTCTAGCAGTGACTTGGGTTTTTTGCTCATCTGCTGAGGATGCAAAGCACAGCCCTGAACACATCATTGCTCACTGCCTGCAAGGGCTTGGGATTCTCTCTCCTTTGCACTCAGATTGCTGGAGAAGCACTGAGCAGAGAGCAAGGAGAACAGCTTTGAGTCATGCAGTGTTTTCACTGGAGATGGACGAGGCAAGGAGAACAGCTTTGAGTCATGCAGTATTTTCACTGGAGATGGATGAGCAGAGGGACAAAAGCAGAACGGAACATCTTAAAGGAGTTGGGAATAGACCTCGAAGTGAAACTGGGCAGTTCCATGTTTCTCAGTGTGTTTTCTAGCCAGGTTGGAACAACACCTGAAAAGAAGATTAGTGCTCAGTGTCAGGTTAAAGGGGATGTAGGTCTTGTCTTCACAAAGCAGTGATGAACAGGGAAGGGCCTGGAGGGTTCGGTCCCAGGGTTGTTTGGGCAGGGGATGAGACTCACCTAATGTAATGGAAATGCTTCCTTGTCACCTTCTGTCCCATCCCACGTTCCCAAGCCATGTGCACGGAGCAGTTCCTGTGGGTGACTTGGTTTCTCTCCCAGTGACACCAGTGACAAACCACACTGAAGTGTCTGGGGCCACGTTGCCTGTGGTTCTGGTGCCAGGCTGGGTTAGAGCTCTCCTAGCTGTGGTTCCTCAGGCTCTTGCCAAGGCAGGAAATTCTTCTCTCCTCAGCTCCTCTCTGACTGAAGCAACCACAAAAAGTAGAGTCAAACCTGAAAAAGAAGCATTTCTAACCTCTGGATTTTGCTGGGATAGCACAGGATAGATGTGTCTGGATGCATTTTGCTTCCTGGGACTGTTTTCCATTCTAAATGGCTTTCAGGGAGGATATTTGAAGGCAATTTCTCCCACCTCTGCTCAAAGCACAAGAGCTTCTCACTGCTGCCAGAGCTGTGCTGCTCAGAGCCCACTGCTGCCTGAGCCATCTCTCCTCTGTCCCACACTCTCCAGCCAGACAGAGTTTGTATCATTTTAGGGGCTTTGTGGGCACAGTGGATGTTGTGCTAACCCTCCTCAAAGCCAGGCAGACATCAGCTCCTCAGTCAGGTCTCCTCAGGTGATATTGTCTTTGTGTGTGTGTATGTAAAGCTTCCCCTGTCATTCCCTGTTGCCTCAGTTCTGTTGGCAAACACAACATCTGTGCCTTGGACTCTTGGCCTTTATATGTATATGAGCAGAGAGGGATTTTCTCTGCAGTAAAATTCACAACCAGAGCCATGAAAAGGGAATGGCTCCTTAGCTCCAGCCAGGAAAATCCTTCCATGGCTTGAACTGAATGTGTTTAAACAGTAAAATCTATAACTCAGGGGGAACATACAGTAAAAGAAAACAAAAAGCAGGATGATCTCACTTAAAATAAACTGCTTTTCTCTGCTTCTGAAGTTGTCAGCATGTTTAAGGATGCTCTGTGGCCTCGTGCTTAGCGTTGCACTCCATCCTCCATCCAGTTTGGGTCAGAGATGGGGTCACTGTGGATGTGTTAGTGCAGAAGAAGAAAAGCTGAGCAGAACATGAGCTGTCTGAGGCAGCACAGGCAATGTTGGCAGGTTGAGGTGGGGTGAGCAGTGAGACAGTGCAAGTGCCACCCCTGGGCTGGTCATACTGGGGTGGGTTAACACAGTGTGTGGCACTTTGCTGCTGCTATGGTGGGGGACAATATCCTCTCCAATCTCAGTTTCAGAGCTCTCCCCATGCTCACAGGGAGCACTTTGTCCCTCTGAGCATTCCACACTCCCCTGATGCTCAGTTTGGGCCCCTCTTGCTGCCATCACCAGTATCCTCAGGGGATGGGCTGGAGCCACTTGCACTCTGGACTGATGGGTGCAGAGCCCACACTGATGCACGAGGGTTATTTTTAAAGCCAGGGATGTTTGCAATCATCTCAAGTGTGAACACATGCTTTCTCCTGGTGGAAGGCAACACTGGCCCTTAATTAGATTTATTCTTCCAAGTCTGGAGTGAGTTTCACATGGCAGCAGGAGCTTTTCCTGCAGCAATGCACTGAGGCTGGAAATACTTCCAGAATGATCTAATTCTGTTATAGTTTTCACCAGGCAGTAGCACTTCCAAGGATTTCCCTTTTAAGGCTCCTTCTCCACCCAAATTCCTCTTCCATGCCATCACTGGTGTGTCTTAGGTCCTCTCTATTGGCAAGATCCAGGGTGTTTTCCCTGTGCTCAGCACTTGGAGCAAACCAGGCTGAGAGAGAAACTTGAGGCCTGAGACAAGAGAGGATTTTCATGGTGGCTTTAGGGACATCTTAGTTGGTTCCAGCCTGATTTGTTTCTCACCCACACAAGGCTCCTGGGAGCTGTGAGCACGTTGTGGACAGCAGACAGTGGGGCTGGTTCTTGCAGACTTTGCATGAGCTGCAGACAGGAGTTAAGGTCTGGAGGGTAAATCGTTTGGCTGATGATGTCCTTCAGCTGTGGGACCTCTCCTTCAGCTGTGGGACCTCTCCTTCAGGTGTGGGACCTCTCCTTCAGCTGTGGGACCTCTCCTTCAGGTGTGGGACCTCTCCTTCAGCTGTGGGACCTCTCCTTCAGGTGTGGGACCTCTCCTTCAGCTGTGGGACCTCTCCTTCAGGTGTGGGACCTCTCCTTCAGCTGTGGGACCTCTCCTTCAGGTGTGGGACCTCTCCTTCAGCTGTGGGACCTCTCCTTCAGGTGTGGGACCTCTCCTTCAGCTGTGGGACCTCTCCTTCAGGTGTGGGACCTCTCCTTCAGCTGTGGGACCTCTCCTTCAGGTGTGGGACCTCTCCTTCAGCTGTGGGACCTCTCCTTCAGGTGTGGGACCTCTCCTTCAGCTGTGGGACCTCTCCTTCAGGTGTGGGACCTCTCCTTCAGCTGTGGGACCTCTCCTTCAGGTGTGGGACCTCTCCTTCAGCTGTGGGACCTCTCCTTCAGGTGTGGGACCTCTCCTTCAGCTGTGGGACCTCTCCTTCAGGTGTGGGACCTCTCCTTCAGCTGTGGGACCTCTCCTTCAGGTGTGGGACCTCTCCTTCAGCTGTGGGACCTCTCCTTCAGGTGTGGGACCTCTCCTTCAGCTGTGGGACCTCTCCTTCAGGTGTGGGACCTCTCCTTCAGCTGTGGGACCTCTCCTTCAGGTGTGGGACCTCTCCTTCAGCTGTGGGACCTCTCCTTCAGGTGTGGGACCTCTCCTTCAGCTGTGGGACCTCTCCTTCAGGTGTGGGACCTCTCCTTCAGCTGTGGGACCTCTCCTTCAGGTGTGGGACCTCTCCTTCAGCTGTGGGACCTCCTTCAGGAGGTGTGGCATCTCCTCAGGCTCTGATAAATCTGTGCTCAGGAGAGGAGATGGTGATGAAGCTATGGTAGGAGGCTGAGCACCAGCTCACTGGAGGTGCCTCGTCAAGCCTGGACAAATCATTTCAATTCATGCCTCATTTTCTGGTCAGTAAACTGTTGTTTAAACCTTTCCTTCTGTCCCTATTTGAGGCTGCTCTAACTGAAAACTCAGGGAAGAAATGTGTCCCCCAAGCTGGTGACTTGTTGGGAAGGTGACAGCCAGATGAATGGAAGTCAGCTAGGGAGCTTAGAAGCTTGGCTTGTGTTCCTCCAGGAAGGCTCCCAGCTGTTTGCATATCTGGGGGCTCTGTTTGTGGTTAGATGTGATGTTCATTCGTGTCCATGAGATGGATGGTGAGAAATTGCTGTGGTGTGTGCTCTCTACTGCTGAAAGCTCCACCAATTTTCTCAAGGCTCAGCTCTTGCCAAGGAAAGCTTAGGTTGTCTAAGGAGTAACCCTACTCCAGGGTGTAAGTGCCCACTGGGGCTCTGAGTAGCAGAGATGCTCCTTGTGAAGTGTGAGGAACAGCAGAAGGCCAAAGCAAAGTGTGAGGATTTCTCAGGATGAGGAATAATGTGAGTTAGGAGTCATGAGAGGGAGTTTAACACCAGTCAAGTGACTAACTGGGATGGCATTTTCTTGCAGGGAGTAACTGGATTAATGCTGGGCAGAGCTCTCAGCTGGTGTAAGAGCTGAAGTGAGACTTTAGCAGGGCCTGACACAGGAGCAACCCCAGACCCTCTGCTTTCCTAGTGTTTCTGGCTTGTACTTGAGGAGAATGTTTTCTTGGAACTTATTAGCTCTTAATTATGAGTCCTTAGGGTGCTCTTAAAAATACTTTGAGAGCTTGATTTTAGATGACTCTTAAGAGTAAACTGCCAAATTAGGTTTTCATCCCATTCCTTGTGCAAGGAGTTGTGAGTCAGTGTCACAGACATGGTTCTTGCAACCTCCTCCTGCTCCTTGTGCCTCTCCCATTCCTGTTCCTGATGTTCTTGTAGCCTGCTGGTGGTCTGGCTGAGCTTGGTAACCCTCCCAGCCCTGTTCCTTGGGGATGTGGGATCCTGCTGGCCCAGACCCTCTGTCCCACAAGGGCTTTGGCCCATAAACACAGCTCTGCCTGCAGTGTCCCCATGGGGTGAGCTGTGCTGTGTGTGCTCACAGCTCCATCCCCAACACAAACCTTCCCTTGGGCTGCTCTGTGCCCAGGGGAGTTTGCCATTCATTCTCCTTTGAGTCCTTGGGCAGATGTTTGCTAAAAATAAGGCCCTAAGTGGAGGCAGCTGCTTGCCCCTTCCATTGGGTTTCTCATCCTCACTGAATGCTCTGGCAGAGGTTCCCATCCCACAGCCACTGCTTTCCTGCCATGCATGCCATGTAAGGAATTAACAGAGCTCTGAGTGAAAAAAAAGCTGATGCCAAACTTGATTGCTTCCAACTGTGAAGTTAGCTTGGGTGTGTTAGAGGTTTGGGTTGGAGACACGAGTGTCTGTGTGTTCCTGTTTGCTTGCACTAGCCATGGGTCAGGGTTTGGCAGAGCTGGCCACGCTCACATCCAGTGGTGCAGTCTCAAAGGAGTGCCTTGCACTGGTCTGAGCAAGCTGAGGCAGAGCCCAGCTCACCTGCTGTGTCCTGGCTGGAGGATGCAAGGGGGAGAACACCAACAGGAGGCTCAGGGTGGTGGCAGGCAGGGAACATGCTCCAGCAGAGCAAGGAGGAGGCTCTGAGCCTGCAGCAGAGAAGGCAGAGCAGGAAAGAGCCCTTGGAGCCTGTGAGAGCTCATGTCTGTCCCTGAATGAAAGCTCTGTGCATCCCAGGATGTTCTCCCTCAAGGAGCTGAGCTGTCCCTCACTTTGCTGCAGATTAGTGACAGGTTTCAAACCGAGCCCAGGGAGCCATTGCCATAATTGCTGCATTTCTGCAGTCAATAAGATGCTCTGATGTGCTGCTCTGCAGGATGATGATGGCTGTTAAATGTTTTTAATGCAGGAGCAGTCTGGGACCCTGAGGCACCACGTGTGACCCTGAGCCAAAGACAAGCACAACCCTCACAAAGGTTCTGCTGGATCCTTCTGCTTGCTGCATCGTGGCTCCTGCATCATCCTCTTCCAGGCTGGAAGGTAACTCGTCAGCTGTTGGCACAGTGCTCCTCATGGACCTTCATGTGAAATCTTGTTGGGATTGTCAGTCAGTCACTCCCATTGTCACCACGAGGAGAACCTTTCTTTGGCACCAGTGCCTGCTGGCTCAGCTCTCCCTGGCCCTTGGTGTGGCTCAGTGTGGCAGATGTGCTGCTGTTTGATGGTTCCAGCACCCTTGGCAGGAATTCCCGGCAGGATCAGTCCAGGTGAGCCTGGAGGGTGTGTGGGAGCCCTTTGCACTTCACACACACTTGGCACTGCAGGAAATGAAGCTTTGTAGTTCACTGATGTTAGCAGCAAAGCAAATGAGGCTGTGAGATATCACAGGGCCAACTTCAGGAGTTCTGCCTTGGGAACAGAAGGATTCAGATCTGAAACCAGGGAAAAGGTGACATAGCAAACAGTTAAAATGAAGAGATAACCTTGCCATGTCAGAGCAGGAAGCTAAGGGTCTGTACAGAGGCTGTGGAGCCTTTGGCTGCTGCAGGGAGCTGTGCAGGGAACAGGCTGGGCATGGCAGGGGCAAGGGGAAGGTCAAGCTGGTCAAAGGTTAATCACCTGTGACCCTTGGCAAGTGCAATCTGGAGGGCTAAAATATGCATTTGCAAGATTAGCCCTTGCCAAGTTGCTGTGAATGGTAAGAGTTGCCTTTGCCTTGCCTTGTGATGCTTCCCCAAATTGAGTTGTGTGTCTTCAGGGGTACCAAGCAGGTAAGGGAGGTGCTGATGGAAAACACAATCCCAGCTGTCTGCTAGTGCCCAGCTACTCCTCCTCTCACCCTGCAGCCGTGGAGAGCTGTTGTGCTGACTAATTCCTGCCTTGGATTAACGGGAAAGGAGAGCTGATTTGCCCCAGGGGAGGGGTGGGGGGCCTGGGGCTCAGGGCTGGAGCCACTGGATGGCACTGCTGCCTTGCACAAATCCTGCAGGAGCTGCCAGGATCCTGGAGGTAAAAAGGGACTGCAGGGACAGCTCTGACTTGGTTCTCTCTCACCATGGCTGGGCCTTCTGCTGTTCATGGAAAGGCTTTGCCTGTAACTGGGAGTGTTCCCCAGTAAGGAATGGCTCACAGAGCCATCAGTTCAGGCTGATTTCTTCTGACATGAGCCTACAGCATTTTCCCAGCACATATTTGTCAAAGGTGGGATCAGCCACCTCTCAAAGCTTACACAGCAAGGCTAAAGGGCAGGAGGCAGATGTATCCCAAACCTCCTTTGCATTTTTGGATGCACTGAGGTGATTTCAGACCCTATGTTGTGCTGGGTAGTTGAAGAACAGCATTGCAGGGACTATCAAGAAGGACTGGGCTTTGGTTTTTCTCTGTTTTCATGTCTGAGCTGACTAATGTGCAATGAAAAAGTCCAAGAAACACCAGGCAGAAGATATCTTGCAGAGGGAATGGGAAATGACACTTCTTGGACTGTGTTCAGAAGGTTTGCAGATCACCCTCCTTTAGTTTCCATCTTGGACCTCCTTCATAGCACAGACACAGCTGGGGAGACTCCAGGCCTGGGAGGCAGAGCAGTGGTGGCAAGTCCAGAGAGTTCACAAGGAGAGGGAAATGGATAGAAAAACTTTGTGTGAGATCAGCAAATGAAAACTCAACCACTTGACCTTCTTTGAACTTATTTCAAATCCATCAGGCATGGAGAAAATTGAGGCTATAACTCAGGTTGCTCCTGTTGGTCACATTACCATTTCCATTACACTGGGCTGTTTGTCTTAATTGAGCTGGAGCTTGGCCTATGACTAATTGCCAGGTCACACTGGCCCTAAATTAAAGAACAGGTTTGGTTTTTTTTTACTTTTAACAACTTTAAAGTCCAGTTATCATCCCATTTCCTCCAAAAGTCTATGGGGTTTTTTTTTTCCAGGCAAGCTAACTAGTGTGCTGAGTTCAAACCAACCCACATTTGTCTTCTTGGGATGGTTATTTATATTCCAGTAGTGCCTGCACATAAAATGGCCTTGGAGGTTAGGCTGAGCCCTGGCACCTCACTATATTAACAGAAAAAAAGGTAAGGAAAGTGTTTTCTGCTCAAACAAACTCCTTGCAAGGTTGTAAAAGAGGAGATAAGTAGAAGTCAACATGGGTTTGTCAAGGTGGACTATGTTAGATGTATCTGCTCTCCTTTCTTGTAGGGCTTTCTGCACCAGGGAGGACAGTCAGGTGTTCATAGCTTGTGGTTTCAGGTGGTACAGGCAGAGCAGATGTTGGGCAGAAGTGGGTTCTGCAGGGGACATGATGTTATTCTATTCTAGGCAGTGTTTCTGGGGTCTTGGCAGCTGCACTGCAGCTGGATCTGGACAGAGATGACTAATGGGTGTGAGCTCCAGGCACACTCAGAGGGCTGCAAAGAGAGGAAACATTGAGTAAAATGTGGTGGCTCAGTGCAGAGAATTCAGGATGGGTCTGACAGCAGCCTTCAAGCATATCAAAAACTCCTGTAAAGGAGAACTGATCCATTTTCCATGCCCATGGTGGACAGGGCAAAGCCCACCCTGGGGCACTGCTGCAGCCTCATTCCTCTGCCTTGTTTCATGGACGTTGTATGGATGGAATTTATCTCAGACTTGTACCTCTCTGTCCAATGGAGGAAACTCAGTGTGGGGCCGTGGAACATGAGTGTGTTTAGGGAACAGCAGTAGCTGTGAAAGAGCAAAGCTTCATCTCCAGCAGCAGGCAGGGAATGAAGGTGGAATGGAGCACAGGATGTGTGTAATACATGCAGCAACACGAAGTGCTCCTGCAGATCTGCTCTTTGGGCTCTGTAGTAAGCAGCTTTTAAAGGCAAACCCCAAGGACTTGAGTAGATGGGGAATTCTGGTCATAAATCCAGCCTGGCCTGAGGAATCCCTTGCAAACACAGGCACAGGGCAGTGGGCTGGGGCAGCAGATCCCCATGGGAAGGGACTGTTCAGTGCAGTGATACAGATTGTCCAGTTCATTACACAAACACAAGGCCCCTCAGTTCCCTTGGTGCCATCCTCGTGCCCCGTGGGGGTTTCCTGCCCAGGGTGGTCACTGTCAGAGCTGGGCAGTGTGGGGGGTGAGCACAGAGGACACTTGGGCTGGGGCAGAACAGAGAAGGTGTTTCCTTCCCATTTGTGTTTCTGTGATGTGTCTGTGCTCTGTGCTGGCTCAGATATAAAGCAATACTCTAGCACCTCTCCAGCTGCAGCTGGAAAAGCCTCCAGACATTCAGTTTGTTGCTGAGGGTTGTTCAGTCATTGCTTTGTGGGAGGGATGTGGTGGTGAGGTGGACAGAGTGAGGGCTGAGAGCAATAGGAGCTGGAATCTTCCCTTCCTGAGCTTCACTCGTGGCCATAATTGACTGTTACTAGCCCAGTAGCAACCAAGTTTGTCACCCTTGGAACTTTAAGTTAGGAACTCCATCCCAAAAGCTCTTATAGGTGCCTTTTCTGACCTTTTTTTTCCCCCTTGCACTTGTTTGAAGCCTTTGGCACTGAGATGTGCTGCACCTCCAGCTGCTGCTGCCATTGGTTATGGTACTGTCAGCTCTGATGTGTCTGTACACCCTGAGGAAACAGGACCCTGAGTGTGTATTTTTGGGGTATTTTCATGCAAGTATGAATGGAGTATTTGAGGTGGTGTCATACATGTGACTGGGGTGGGAGAAGGCAATTACAGCTCATCAGGACCTTGCAGGAGCACATTGACTACGTTGATTCTTCTGTTTGAGCAGCCAATTTGCAGGAGCAATCACTGCCACAGCAGGGAGTGAATTAGGTGAGCAACTGTGTCCTCCTTTTCCTTACATAGTTCTCACCTCTCTTCCCTACATCAGTGACCTGTACTAGAGCCACATCCATGCCCCAACCAGCCTGGCTGGTGCTGAATGAAGCCCTGGCAGTCTCTCCCAGGTGGCAGTACTGTATGCAAACCTTGGGGGAGGCTTTGGTAACCTTCATGCCTTGGCAGTGAAAGGGACAAACGATGCTGTCAGATCTGGGGGCTCATCTTGCTGAGGAAACTGATATTGCAGTGCTATCTGTGCTAATAAAATCACTCATGCTGAGCTGTGAGGCAATAGCTGTGTTGGGATAAGTGGCTCTATGTGTTTAGCTTGATGCATCATTATCAATACTTGTTAGCTTGATGAGAACTAAAACACTCTCATTGCTCAGCCTTGTTGGGAAGGGACAGCATGGAAGGGGCTGAGTGGAACTGACTCTAATGCTGCCTCTGACTGTGTTGGGGTGAGCTCTGTGAGCAGCTTCATTTCCATGTTGGGCAGAGCTGTGAGAGCAGCAGGGCTCAGCCCTTTGCTGGGTCCCTGTTGCATGAGATGTCTGATAGCACTTTGTGGTGTTGTTACAATTCTGCTGAATCCTGACACGTTCAGTCCCCAGATATCCCTGGGATGAGCTGATCCTGCTGCTTTGAGCCTTAACAGAGCTGGTTGTTATCTGGGGAAGCCTGGGGTTATGTTTGGCCTCAGCCTTGCTATATCTTTAGTTCACCATGGTGGGGGGGAAGGGGAAGAAATGTGCAGCTGAAGATAGAGGTGGAGGGAAAGGCAAACAAACTTCCTGAGCTCTCCAATTGGATCTGGCACTTCCTCCTGGGACTTGCTGTGCTTTGGAGCCACAGCATCATTCTCCAGCCTGGCAAAGCTGAGGCTTGGGTTGTTATTAGCCTGATTTCACACAAGTCACTCTGAAGATGGAAGGATAAGTCAAGAGAAGTATTTCCCTCTTGCCTCAGCACAAGCCTTGTCCTTGCAGACTGCCACAATGAGCAGCAACATCACAGCTGCTGCACAGGACAAAGAGCTCTCTGCTCCTTATTCCACCTCCTCCATTAGATTTCATTAAGCATCTCCCTCTGGGACAGGGTTTGATGCCAGAGCTGCTGCTGTACCTGGATAAATCACTGGCTGGAGCTAGAAGCTCTCAGCAGTTCTGTGCAGCCAGGCTGAGGGATGTCACAGGGGAAAGGTTGTCATCTGCCTCCCAAGTGCATCAGGAAAAGATGCTGGAGTGAATTACAGGCTCCTGTCCCATTGCTGCTTTCTCTTCTCCACACACCCCATCAGCTGTGCATGGGATTGGGCTCCTCTCCCTCTGGATGTGCCAGAGGGCACTCTGTGTTAGGAGCTGCAGTGACAGGACAAGGGGCAATGGGTACAAATTGAAAGAAGAAAATTTGGGTTAGATGTTAGGGAGATATTTGCTGCGAGGGTGGTGAGACACTGTCCCAGGTTGCCCAGGGAGGCTGTGGCTGCCCCAACCCTGGCAGTGTTCACAGCCAGGCTGGGTCAAACCTTGAGCAACCTGCTCTGGTGGGAGGTGTCCCTGCCCAGGGCTGGGGTTGGGGCTGGGTGATCTCTGAACTCCATTCCAACCCCTTCACACACTATGATTCTATGAAGATGTTGGGAAGTAATTTGTAGTCTTAGCATCTTAACTCTTCCTAGAGTCACAGAATGAGTTGGGTTGGAAGGAACCTTACAAATCATCTAGTTCCAACCCCCTTCTAGCCCTGCCCTGGCACAGCTGCTCCCTGGAACAGCACAGGTACCACATGTGCCACCTGAGACTAGATGATCTGTAAGGTCCATTCCCCCTGAAATTCTGGTTCTCTGTGAGCTCAGGCTCACACAGCACTCTGAGATTGCCATTCAGTGCTCATCTTAGTGACCTGCAAGGTGAAATCCCCTCTTGGCCTTGGGGAGCAGCCTCTGGGGCTTTGGATAAATGGCAGATGCTGCTCAGCTCTGCAGGCTGAGCAAAGGGCTCAAGGTCTCACCTTGCTGCAGTGCTGAGAGCTCAGAATTTGGCCTTGTCCTTGCAGCTCTGTCTGACAGCCACGTCTGGCACCAGAGCACACACGAGGGCAAGAGTCAGCTATTCTTAGCAAGCCCATGGTCTGAGCAGGCAGATCTCTCCTACCTACACCCCCTGAAGGCTTGGCAGGCAGTCCCAGTGCATTTGTGTTCTTTAGCAGGAGCTTGTCATACCAGGAGGCAAAGGCAGCATTGGACCTGCAGGAGTTATCATTATCTGAGTGCATCCATTATGGTTAAAGGGCCTTGCTCGTAATTATTCTCTCTATAAACTGCACATTCCCTGAAAATTATGATTACAAGATGGCTGGGTAATGATTCTTCCCCTTTGATTATTTATAGGGCATTTCCTCTGCATTAGCTGTGGCTGCAGGGATGGGATCCAGGCTCAGCAGCTTTGGGATAGGGATTGACAAGCCCTTTGCTGGGGTTTGCAATTAGGGAGGAATTACAGCCCTTCTGGAGGGGATCTTGGAGGGAAGAGGGGATGAGCTGCCTCTAGAACAGGGGGAGAGGCTGTTTCTGATTCACTGCCAAGTACTCAGATGTCTAGAGGCAAATAATGTGCTTAAAGGACTCATCAAAACAAGATGAGAGAGGATTCCAGTTCCCTCAGTGAAGGCTAAGGCATTAGTCCTCCCAGAGGGTAATATTGGGTGTGCAAAAGCCTCTGGAGAAAGGGTGGAACAGGCATTGGAATAGGGTTGGTGAGGCACTGGGATATTGCCCAGGGAGGTGGTGGAGTCACCACCCCTGGAAGTGTTTGAGAGGTGTCTGGACCTGGCACTGGAGGAGATGGTTTAGGGGTTACAGCAGGGACAGGTTAAGGGTTGGACTTGATGATCTTAGAGGTCTCCTCCACCCTTGATGGTTCCATGACTCTATCCCACCATTGTGAGGCTGAGGCAGGAGAGACCTCACTGCCCAGGGAGCCAGAGATGGAGATGGTGGCACAGGGAGCAAACCAGTGCTTGTGTTCTCTTGCAGAGACCAGTCCTTGCTGCTCTCTCTGCTGTCATCCCTCTGCATTCCCAAGGAAAGGCAGTGCCAGCCAGACCAGTGCCCAGAGTCTGGAAAGGACTTACACCCTGACACAGACCTCCTGTGGCATCTCATGTGAATTATTTAGCTTGGCTCATTTCTGGGCTATAAAATGAGGCTAAAGCTCTGCCCTGCTCTGCAGAAGTGTTGCAAGGAGACTCTCATTAATATACATGAGGCAAAGCTAATATTCCAGGGGAGGGAATGGCTATATATGCTTTGACTAATGAACATCTGTCATCTCCAGCACTCAGAAAGTTAACAGCAATAGAGAAGTGTGAGGTACTAACACGTACCCACACACTTCAGGAGCTCTTCCACCTATTCACACAAACCAAATTAGCACCTGCTGTGGGAAGTGCAGAGCATTCATTCAGACAAACACATTTTGCCATCAGGATGGTGTTTAATAGGTAGGTGCAATCTCATTGCCACAATTAGGCATTTCACTGTGCCATTAAACGTGAGTTAACTCATTGAACCCAAATGAAGAGCACCAAACAGGCTGAAATGAGATGTCCCAGCCCAAGGCAAAGTATGAGCTTCCCAGTCCTAGTGCCTATGATGTGACAGAGAACTGACTCCCTCCAAATTCCAGGGAACAGCATCAGCACTGTCACCTCTGCAGCTTTAGCTGCTCAGCCATCCCCTGCTTCCCTGTGCTCTGCTCTCAGTGCTGAACACTTGGGATGAGAATATTTGAGTCAGAGGACAAAAGATAGAATTACCAAAACAGGTACTGGGTAATGTCTGTTTCAATGGCATGAAAACTTCCTTGGAGTTAGGCCAAACTCTCATCTTGTCCTCCCCAGGTGATGGGGCAGCCTAGGGTGTCTTCTAAAGGAGGTTGTAATGGAGCTTGTTGTTGTATCTGCAATGATCCACCTTCCAAGGGTTTTGATCCCATCCTAGCAGTATGAAATGAGGGAGAAAATGCCTCCTGGCCCTTCTGCCTTTGCTGCATGTTGCATCAGGAGCAAGTTTGGCAGAGCTTTCCCCTCCCTTCAGTGCCCACTGAGGTTTGGCACGAGGCTGCTCACGGGCCATGCAAGATAAATGCTCTGTGCTTTGCTGGTGTCAATGTTAGCATAAACCTTGTCCCTCAGGATTGATGGCTCAGAGCATGTTCTTCAGCTCTTCCTCCTCCTGGTTCATCCTCTGTGTGTCTAGCAGGTCCTTCTGCTTTGGGATGTGACTCCATCCACACTTCTCACTCCCCTTCTCTCTGCCAAGGTGACTTTGCTCCCTCTCCTGCCACTGTTGGATCTCTGGGGAGTTCACTGAGAGTGAGGATGAGACCAGGTTTGGCCAGACCCTCCTCTGGAGCTGATAGCTTCTAATTATAGCAGCTGGAATAACAAACTAGTTTGGAAAAAATCCCCTTTCTGCAGAGCTGTGCTGATCTCTACTATTTGTGGCTCTTCCTCCATGAAGATATCCTGAGTATATATTGATTCATGTAATCCCAGGCTGCAACTCCTGAGCACTAGCTCCTGGGTTTTTCTATGTGACTTATTAGCATTCACCTGGAGGAAGAGAGGTCCTTTAAAAG
Organism: Acanthisitta chloris; assembly: GCF_000695815.1. NCBI lineage: Eukaryota > Metazoa > Chordata > Aves > Passeriformes > Acanthisittidae > Acanthisitta > Acanthisitta chloris. Next base: position 31,525 of record NW_008691116.1, on the reverse strand, counting down.
GAACAAGCTCAGATATATATCTCCCTGCATAAACCCTGTGACAACCACTTTAGCCTTTACTGTCCCCCAGACTAGAGATTTTGGCTTCACACCAAAGCTTCTCCCCCACACCCCACGTTTTTGTCCACACTGAAGCCATCCAGGAGCCAAGGGAAATGCTCAGAAACAAGAGCATGGTCTGTTGAAAGAGAATGTGAGTGAGCCAAATCCTCTGCAAGGAAAGAGGTCAAGGAATTATCAATAGAAAAGTCTGTCAAGGTGGCAACTTCCTCAGGTTTGCTTTCTATGAATATGTCTTATCTGATTAGCTTTACATCTCTGGGCTATTATTGAAGTGTATTGTGTTGGAAACCATTCTGCAAACGGAGAAAATGCCACATTGCTTCTCAGGCCCTTTGGTGGGAGCCAGGGAGTGGGAATGTTTTGTATCTGGGCTGAACCATGGCCCCTGCTCCCTTCCCGATGCCTCCGAGATTGTTCTCTGATTTGGACACGCTTCAATGGGCACTTTTTAATCATCTTTCTTCTTTTTTTGGCTGTCCATAGGTCTTTTGTACATGTTCTTTCTTCCTTTTCAGGCCTGAAAGGTAGTTTTGAAGATAACAAGTCCATTTGTCTGCAGCTTTTTGAAATGTATATATCGATTTCTGTTCAATTTCCCAGCTAGGGCTGGTTTGCACCTGAACTCCACTGGGCAGATGAGTAGGGCCAGAGACACAGAGGATGATGGATCACCAGAGAGAAAGATGAGCTAGAAAGCAGATGAGATTCCCAGAAGACTCAGCTTCAGTTCTTCCATCCTTTTGTGTATAGTGTGAGCAAGTTATTCTGAGCAGGTGCAAAAGGCTGTGTTGGCTTCCCACAGAGGCCTAAGATGGGATGGGATCCCACTTGGATGGGATTTAAACCCCTTGTTGACTCCCCACCCAGCTCTGAGTTTGTTAAACTCATCCAGGTTTATTCCTTCATTAGCTTGTGTGTGGTTTGAGTGGGTAGAACCAAGGGAGAAGGAGATTTGGTCATGCAATGCTAAGCAGGAGGTGCTGAATTCCTTTCCTGCTGTATCTCTGGGAGGATTATATCCCTGCCTGGGTACAGTGGGCCCGAGGGGATTAAGGTAATTGGATTTTTTCATACCAGATTTGCCCTGATGATCTGTAATTGCAGTTACTGGAGGGAACTTTTAGCTGTGTCCAGCTCAGCTCCTACTTTGGGGCAGCTACTTGCAGGTCCTGGGTGAGACTTTCTGCCTGGGAACTCTTCTATCTGGCAGTGACACTTACACTGGGGTAAAAGTGAGTTTTGCTCTGCTGTGAACCATTTCACCTTTGGAAATGTTACAGGCAAAACGTTTAGATCCATTCCCTGCATGAGAGGTGTTTATGGAGTGTTTGTACTATCCAACTCTGTTTTGGTGTGACCTTGGGATGGTTGAGTCTCCACCTCAGCATTTTGGTCCTTGGGAGGGTTTTCCAAGGAGTTTTCTTTTTCCTTTCTGCTGCTGATGTGCACAGCAGCTGGAAACATCCTCCTGCAGCAGGAGTGTTGCTGATTTTCAGGTGGGAGGAGGTGGCTGTCACAGCACACAGCTCTGCCTGGGATGTGACATTTGAACAAAGCTACCAGGGACTCTGTGATGTGTTTTTGTAGCAGAGCCATGAGCATGTTAATTAGATGCAAATTGTGTCTAAATATTTAAACTAAAAATCAAAACAAGCCACTTTGTCTGTGCCATACCAAGTATTCAGCTTAGCCATGGCATAACTAGCACCTCCAGGAGGTTTGGGAGGTGAAGGGGGTGCAGGGAACACTTCCAGTGTGACCTTTGCAGATGAAAAGCTTTTGTTCAGGACAACGTATGGATGCACAGAGCAGGTTTGACAGCTCTATTATGGAGTTTGTACAAACTGTAGTTCCATCCTGAAGCCACAGTGGGCTGTGTTTTGTGCTGCCTTGTCTGTGTGCACATGTATCCCTGGTTTTTGGAGCCTGTTGGAGGGAGGGGGAGGAAGGAAGAGATCAGAGAGGGTGACTGCAGTGAATTTCCACACTTATGTTTGGGCACTGCTTGGTGTGAGCTTGGCAGAGCTGCTAACTCCCTGCCCATAGAGGCAGAAACACCAGTGAGATCACAACAGACACCTGCAACTTGCTTTCTTTGAGAGGCTTTTACATTTTCCCCAGGGAGGAGAGGCTTTTCCTAACAAAACTTATAAACACATTATGTTGTAATAAGACTTTTGCTCTCTCCATCCTTAAACAAAGCAATACAGCGTGGAAGGAGTTCTGCATCACTGACAAAGGCACTTAGCTCCTTTGGAAATTATAGCAAAGCTTTGATTTTGTTTGAGGGGAAGCAAACAGGGAGTTTGGCAATGCTGCAGCAGCCTGAGCTGTGCCTCGCTCAGCATCTGCCTCCTGTCAGGAGCAGGGAGAGCAGGGGAATGTGATTGAGGGAACAGGCTGGGGCTGAAAATCGGGCCCTGAAATGTGTGGTTTGCTTGTTGCAGCAAAATGAAGCCTGAGTTGGGTTGTGCTTCCATGTGTACAGATGTATCAGTGAGAGACAAAGCTCATTCTGTCCCTTTTCTGCCTCTTGTTTGTGCTGCTAAGTGATGTGAGGAAGGGAAAACTTCCCTTTTGTTGCTATCCCTGATTTTCACATCTTTTTACCGCTCAGGCCAGACTCCCTGCCTGCTGGGCACAGCTCTGGAGTTGTTGTTCCAGCTGTTATCTCCCAGCACAGATATTTGCTCCATCTATCCCTTGGTTTTCTCTCCTCAGAACTGTCCCCTCAGCTCCCACCTGCCAGGGCCACTCTCCAATCCATCCTGCAGCTGCAGTTGTGGCCCAACAGGGTGTGATTTCCAACTTTTCACTTGCTGCATTGGGGTGTTTGTACACCAACCTTGCTCAGAACATCCCCAACCCTCAGAAACACAAACAGAGCCTGGGACAGCCCCAAATGAGCCTTTCCCTGCCCTGCACCTTGCTAAGCTCCTGTGGAAAGGGGTGAGGGCAGGGCAGGGAGGTGCCTGGGTGGGATTGCTGTGGGACACAGGGCCAGGGCACTGCTCTCTGTGAGGTTCTTGGTGCTCACAGCAGCTTCTCTCTCCCCAGCCTGTGCTCCAGGTGCTCAGCAGCTGCTGTGCCAGCCTGGCAGGTGCCAGGGCTTCCCTTGGAAGGGGAATGTTAAGGACTCTGCACCCTCAGAACTGCAGCAACAAGAGCCTTAGTTTATTCAGGCAGATGACTTCCAACAGAATTAAGCTTGAACTCCAGTTCCTGTGCAAACTCTATCAATTTGTCTGCAATTAACTCCTGGCTCTTGCAGAATGAGTGTTGTTCCCTTGGATGGGGCTTGATGGAGTCCTGATTTTTATTCTACAGCTCAGCAAACTGCCAGCTCTTGACTCTTTTTCTTTTTTTTTTTTTTTCTTCTCAAGCCTACCAGAACAACAAGGTTGTTTCCTTCGTTAGCTTTTATTGCTTCTGCTGGATTGAACAACAACAAAGATGTGAGAGTTAAAGCTGCAGGTGCAGGAGCAACTTAGTACACTTAATGAGTAACTGTGTGTCAGAGCAGGGATTTTATGGGGTGTAACCCAGGACAAACAGCAGCCAACCTGACTTCAGTGGAGGAGAAGAAAGGTTGGAGCTCAATGATCTCATTTGCCATGGACTAGTGAGGTGCACAGAGCTTTGCTTGAGGTGTGCTTATTTCCTCAGCTGGATGCATGTCTGACTTGGGGGTTCCATATAATGCAGGGATTATTGCCTAGGTGGGATTTAGGCTCTGTGTGGAATCAGTGGAGAGAAGAAAGCACTGAAAGTAACTTCTTGGGCCAAGCTTGCATCTCTCCCAGGTTATATGAGACACCAAGGGTCAGAATTTACACTCCTCAGCCTTAGCTCAGCATTATGATGGCAAAAAATGCCTTCCAGTTGAATTTTGGTGTTGCCTGTTGTGATTTTGGAACTTCTCCAGTCCCAGCAGTGGAATTTTGTGCCTGGATAATAGCACTGCTGAGGTGCTGGTTCTCATTAGTAGCCCTTGGTAAAGAGTTATGGTGAAATGAAAGGTTTCTGTTTCTTTGCTTATCTTCCAAGATCATCTGCCAGCCCAGGTCAGCCAGCTGGACATAATCCATGCAGCTGGAGTTAGGGTTTGCTTTGGGAACTAGGTCACTTGGGTTTAATTCATTGTTCCTCACAAGAAAGAAGAAAAGGAGCAACTCCCCCCCCAAGCTCAGCATGGCCCAAAATGGACAACTCTGTAAAGCATCTCCCACTGTCCTGGCCATGGCCTGAAATGGGTGTTTGGGAGCTGCTCCCAGAGAGGAAGGAGGACTTTGTACATTGGATTTTCAAGGCACAGGCTATGGACATGTATTCCATGTGGCTTCACAGCTAGTGAGCAGCATTGCCATACCAGTCTCTCCAGCCCATGGTGAGGGAACTCTGGGCTGAAACAGAACCTTTCTGGAAAGCTTCCTTTGCTTTCAGAGCTGTTCCCTTTGTAGTCAGCAACTCAAAGTGATGATAGCGACTGCTCTTTGTGGGAGTTCCTTGTTCAACATGTGGCTGCAAAAGGATAGCTAAGATGTTAGTGAGTGTGATTTAGAACAGAGTGTAGGTTGTGCAGGAGAAGCTGGCAGCAATCTGAGCCCAGGATCTGCCTTCCCTCCCCTTCCTCATGATTCTGAGCCCCCTTGTCCATAGGATAAGGATCCTCCATCCCCTTTTCCACCATGTCCTCATCTCACATCACTTAGTGCCATCTCTGTGCCTCAAACTGCATGTCCAAGTGTAGAGACTTTAGTTCCCTCAAAATCCTGTCTTAGAGTTTGGCTGTGAAAGTTCACTTCAATACTGAGTTTGTCCATGAACTGAGAGCCTGAGGTGAAAGTGGTGCAGGTTTTGATGTCATTAGCTGGTGAGGAAGATCTGTATGTTCCTCATGTGGGTTACACACATTGCAGTCTCCTACAGAACTCTTGGGGAGTGCTCATTGCTGAGAGCATGACCAGATCATCTCACCCTCAGAGCCTTCAGTCAATTAAATCTTAGCCCCATGGAGGGGCTGAGGTGTATAAATAGCTGGAGGTCCTGACAGGCTTTGCCTGCAGGAGTGGATGTTGGTCTGCTGTGGCCAGGGGCTGTCAGCTGAGCCATGTGTGGAGCTGATGGGTTCGTGCCAACACGTCTGGCAGTGAGGCTGGAGCACATCTGGTGTTGGCCACACAAACAAAACCCTGAGCTGAACTGTAAACTTAAGAAAATCAGCTTTTCAACACTATTATTTATATGCTTGGACTTGATCTTAGATGTCTTTTCCAACCCAAATGATTCTATGACTCCATCAGACTCTCTGCACAGAGCATATGCCCAGCACAGGCAGAACCAGCCCCCCCAGGAGCTGGAGCTGGAGTTGGCTCTCTGCAGGCAGGAGAGTCTTGGCAGCCAATCTGCCCTCTGACACTGGCTGAAAGAGAGAGCTCTGGGCTGGCAAATCTCATCTAGCTGCAGCTTTTCTCTACCTGTGTTGGCTGCTGTAGAAGTTTGAGCCTGTTTTTCTGAGCCTTGGGGATTGTTTTCTTTGCTCTGTGTTTATTTTTCCTTTCCTCTTGACTTTGCAGTTTGGTTTTACTCGAAATAGAAACATCTGTGGCTGGTGTCTCTCTCCAGGGAGCCAGGCCTGTTTACTCTCTTTCTGGGCTGGGTTGAGGAATTGCTGTTCAAGCCAGGGCAGAGTCCATGCAGCTCCTTGGGTGAAGTCTTGGCTCCACAGACACCAGAGTTCTCAGGGGCATCAATGGCACAAATGTTTTCTTGAGTGGGTTTGGTGTCTTTCCTAATTCTTGCACTTAACTGGTGTCTCTCTCCAGGGAGCCAGGCCTGTTTACTCTCTTTCTGGGCTGGGTTGAGGAATTGCTGTTCAAGCCAGGGCAGAGTCCATGCAGCTCCTTGGGTGAAGTCTTGGCTCCACAGACACCAGAGTTCTCAGGGGCATCAATGGCACAAATGTTTTCTTGAGTGGGTTTGGTGTCTTTCCTAATTCTTGCACTTAACTAGCAGAGAAGGCAGGAGA
>NW_008691116.1:25021-25424 GCF_000695815.1 Acanthisitta chloris | reverse complement strand
ATGGACTATAAAGACATCACACAGAGCATCAGTGTTGGGTTCCTGCTCTGCATTGCTACCTGGGGGAGCATCTAACTCAAAGTTTTTCCCAACTGTTGAGCCTAAACTGTGCAAAGAATTCTCCTCTGGGAGCATGCAAAGTCCTCCCACCTTTCTCCTCCTGTTTGCCTCTTCGTTTTGCAGAACTGTAGCTCTTGGCCTGCCATTTATTTGCTTTGGTTTTAAGAAAGAAGAGAAGTCAAAGAGATGGAAATGGGCTGAGTGCATTTTCTTTTTGGGGTTCATTGTTCTGCTACCCTGATGAAAAGTTTGCCCCTAGGAGGAGATTGTGCTGTTCTTTGACACTCCTCCACCCTTTCCCCCCTGCAGCATATCACAACTGGCCAGGGAGCTCCAGCCAAGC
>NW_008691116.1:10908-24974 GCF_000695815.1 Acanthisitta chloris | reverse complement strand
GGTTGATTCTTTCTGAAAGGTCAGCCCAGGAGTTGTTTGTGCAGGGCAGAGATAAGGGAGAGCATCTCACTGGGAGTTTGCACAGGCTCCTGTGTGGGGACTGGGCCAAACACTCCCATGGCACTGGGAGCCTCAGGGAGAGAACCAGCAAAGGAAACAAGGCCCTGAAAGGTTTGGCTGCTTCCCAGATGGGTGGTGGGATGGATGAAGGGCAGCAGACAACAGTATCACAGGATGTCTTTGAGCTGTTTCTGCCATGGAACAAAAAAAGGAGAATTAGTTTGTGCTAACTGGAATTAATCGAAACATTTCCATCCAATAAATGTACATATATCACTGTAAACATTGTTAGCATGGTGAAACTAGTGTGCTTTGCTCTTTAGTGAACAAAGGGTGTCCTGGTCCTGTCTGGGATGTTGGTGCCAAGAAACATTCCTAAATCAGGAACACCAAAGTAGTTAAGCCAAAGCTTAAACATTTAGGGAAGATTTGTTGTACTTATTCAGGACTATTAGAGTTCTTAGACTGACCTAGTGCACAAAGGACAGTGTAACAAATGGGGAAAAAAACCTGGTATCTCTTTTGGGTCTCTTCTGGGCGAGGAGTCCAAGGGAAACAAGGGGAAAAAGACATGGATCTATGTAAGCATAGATCCATGTCATGGGTAGGTTTGTGCCTCCTTGATCAGATGAAATCTCTGATTTACCATTCACTGGCGTCTCCAGACTTCTACAATTCACTCTTAGGGAAATGATGCTTCATTGTGGCAGAAAAATCCTTCCACTTCCAAGTCAGCAGCATCATTCCAAAGTGGATAACTTCCCTCTCTGCTGCTCTGTGTCACCTGCCTCAGTTTCCTGAGGTGCACAAACTCTGACTGCAACCACTCCTGAGTGTCCAGGGGAACCAGCAGGAGCCCCTGGAGGAGACTGAGCATCCCAACTCCTTAAAGCATCCCCAGCTCTGCAATTTAAATCCTGCAAGTGACCAGCGTGACAAGGGCACTGCAGTCTTCCCCTTGGTAATTAGGAGCACTGGTAATTAGGGTGTCAATAAGGGCTTTTGGGCTGTCAGTCACTGATCTTGGAGGCAATGATGGTGCTTGAAGTGAAAGCTGTTAATGTAGGGGGGAGGCAATGCTGACACCCAACTGCACTGTAATTGAGGCTCACTTCTGGCTCCAAGTCAATTCTATTTCCATATTCAAGGCTGAGATGGCTCTGCAGAGCAGCTAAAGGGAAATTAGGAATAAAAATGCAAATGCAGCACTGGAGGAAACCCTGTATGTGAGGCTGGGAGGTGTCTGGGCTTCTCTCAGAGCAGACACTGGGGGGAATGGTTCAGTCTCAGCCCACCCAGGCAGCTGTTCCTCCACCCGATGGGTCCTTATCAATGCTCAGATGAAAACCATGTGTAAACACAGAGCTGTTTGCAGGGAGGGGAGCAGCACACCCAGGCCAATGGGATCAATAGCTTCCCTAACTGGGAAGAAGATCCACAGATGATTGAGATTAGCACAGATTCACTGAGTGTTCTCTGTGCAGCCTGGTTAGGGCTAAGATCATCCCAAAACTGTGGCTTGGGTTCTCTAATAATTTTCTGTTCTGCCTTTCATAATTCCACGTTTCAGCTGTTGATTTTCCTCTCTCTCAGCATCATCTCTTATCCATTAAGTTCTGCTTTGATACCTTCTCTTTACTGCAGGAACCTCCAGTCACAGCATCTGTGTTTTCTCCTCTGATTCGAACAGTTCCCTCCTTAGTGAGTCACTTAGATTCAAGTTTGAAGTCTCTCAAAGTAAAGGGTGAGTTGTCCTGGAAGGAGAATATTGGAAATGGATTGGATTTGGAGGACAGAACTGGACTTGGACTGCATAGCATAAGGTGAACCAGATGTTTGGCCCTTTAGTTCTATGTGTTCCTTTGGATTCTGAGAAAGATAAAAGAAACCACTATTCTCTAGTGATCAGAGCAGGGATAGAGATTTCTAAATAATCTTGAATCTTCCTCCTGTTTCTTCATTTCAATCAATCGATTCACTTGGAGCTGCTGTCCTAAAGGCTAATGAGGCAGCAGAGAGATTTATGGATGATATTTTCCTAGCTCTGATGGGACTATTTTAATGCCTAATTAACTCTGTATCAAGGCATTCCAATCCTCCTGAAATCTGAGCTACTGACGATCCAGTCCTTACTCATTTTTCACTCGGGACCTGTGAAAACTGAGCCTTTGCTCTCCTGATTCCCTTGCCAGAGCTCAGGGAGACCACCAGAACCACCAGCTCTGGGGTGAGGCCTTGGGATGCAAAGAGGTGGAATTTTCCATGTAAGGTCTCATCTTATGGGGAAGAGTTGTGAGAATGTGCGAAAAGAAAAATTAGTTGTGTGGTTGAGATAGATTTTTTGGTGGAGTTTGGATCTCCTTTTGGATCTTGTGGGGGGAAAGGCTGAGCCAAACATAAACAACTTTGGGAAGCAGGAAATGCTTTCAAGCCCATGAAAAGGCCAATGTTTGTGGAAAAGCTCTTTGTGCTGTACATAAACTGTGCCCAACCACCTCCAGAGGAGCAATGTGAGCATCTCCCCAGGGCTGGTTTGTAACCCAAAGCCACCCAGAGCCTGAGTGATGCTTCATGGCTTTGGCTTTGCTGCTGCAACGTGTCTGTCTGCAGAGCAGGATGGTCAGAGCATCCTCAGGGGGATGAGGCCTGTGCACTTTGAAGCTGATACTGTAATTAAGGCCATATTTATCTAAGAGTAAACATTTGGGATGAGAACTCGGAGCTTCCTCCTTCCCTGCTGCTGGGGATGAGGCTGGGGCGGCAACAAGTCCTTTGCTTTTATTTCTGGCAGTTGCCAGATTTCTCCCTAGCAGCATATGCTCAGGGCAAGTGGAGATCACTAACACTCGTGGAGAAGCTGCTGCCAAAGCAGTTGCTCATGTGGCTCTGTGCATCACTCCTGGCCAACCCCACACCCCTCTGAGGATGTTTGGGAGGTGACTCCCAGAGTTCAGGCTCAGGGAACTCCTCTTGCCTGTGGTTTGGCAGGTGGATTGCAGGAGCTGCTGCAATCTGTGTGTAAAATGCTACAGGAACACAACAGGGAGTACTCTCCCCAAAACCATTAGCACCTTAGTGGGAGCAAAGGGTAAGAGGATTGAAATCCTAAGGGAAGGAGGTGGCAGGAGGGGGTTGAGGCTCTGATTTCGTGAGTCTGAACCCCATGTTCTAACAACACCTGTGCCACACTCTCCTCCTGCCTCTGCTTCATCCCACAGGTAGGTTATCTGGCCCTGAATTCTGACAACCAGCTAGTCTGTTCGTTCCCAGCCCCTGGCTGTGCCCAGCTGGAGCTCTCTTTGAGCACATCCAGGCCATGCTTTGTGCTTCTCTCCAAGCACTTAAAATGTATTGCCTCTCCTGATTATCAGAAAGTGGCGTACCAAGCTAATAAGCTCTTTCTGCAAGCACCATTTGCTTGCTCTCACTTTCAAGTGCTTCTGCATTTTCCAGGTCAGCTCAGCTCTCTCATGTTGGAAAGGGAGAGGGAAGCGTTTACAGAAGGAGCTTCATTCTCCTCAGCAGGGAAAGGGAAGGAGAAAACCTCTGGATGTCCCTAGAAAACAGTTTAGCTGAGAGGTAAAGCATTGAGGAATCACCATGCAAAGGAGCTCAGGTGTGTCAGGGAAAGGAGAAGAGGAGAAGCACTGAACCACAGCAGTTCAGGCTACACTTCATGTGTTGCTTTGCTGTGGGCAGGAATGGCAATCCTCTCCCACCTAGCCCTCAGCTGGCAAGATTTACTCTCCCCTGCAGTGCTGAGGGTGTCATCAGAAAATACTCCTCTTGCCCTTTGGCTGCATCACAGGTCCATGTTGGAGAGAGGAGCTATAAACGCTGGGGCAGGGGAAATTTATGGTCTGGCACTGCAAAGAGGAAAGCAAAGCAGAGTGTCAAGCAGCTGCTGGTAATGTGGCCTTGGAGGGGAGGTCTGGGGAGTGCTGCAGCTCACACACTGCTGAGGATGGATGTTCCTCAGGGCTCGAGGCTGGCAAAGCATGCTGAGTTCATTCCCAACTTCTTGCAGCTCCATAGGCACAGGATACTTCATACCCTCTGTGAGCTCCAGCCCCAGACAAGCATTTTGCAGAACTCCCTCTTTGTAACCCCAAGAATGTGACCTGTGATTCCTCTTTTAGTCCCAGAGGAGTTTTCCTATGAGTCAAAATGATACAGGATTAGAATTATAATACTAATATCCAGGAGTTCTGTGGATCCACACCTGAGAACACCCAGGCTGGAATATATCATCTCAGTGGTGGTGTGAGAACCCTCAAGGGGCTTCTTTTTGGACCATTTGGCTTTTTGGTCCATTCTTTTTTGGTCCATCCTGGACCATTTCTACAGAGCTTGGTTTGAGTGGGTTTGGGAGGAAGATTGTTGCCTGTTGCTGTGACCTTCAAAAGAAGAGAGGAGCATTGAAGGCTCAAGTACAGGCTGAAATGTCTCGTTTCAGGGAAGACCCCAGAAAAGTTGGGTTGATTGATGTAGAATTCCCTAAGGGAACAGAATTTTATTAGAGGAAATAAATGACTGCCAAAAAAAATCTTAAAATAATTAATATCCACATTTCCAGGTTTTAAATGCTCTGAGAGAGGGGAAAATGAGGAGGATTTATAATGCCGAGAGAGGAGCAGGATTCAGGGGCTGTGCTCTGCCCAAGGTATTGAGCTGCTGCAGGAGCAGCTACTTTACAGTTCCAATTAGCACAGATTACTTTATTACTTTCTAGGCTAGCAGACAGTAATTATTTCTATGAGGAGGAAGCTTTGCAGATTTCCTCATTTTCCCTGTGAATGGAATCCAAGAATGAGCCACAGCCACAGGAACTCAGAGCTCTGAGACACTTGGGGTTGCTCAAGGAGACGCTGAGATCTGACAACATGCAAATGTCATAAAGGGCTCAGCAGGCACAGTGATAGTGTTGATTAGCAAACACAGAGGGTTGTGTCAGAGCAGTGGAGCAGGTTGGCTGTGAGATGTGTTTTGGAAAGGAACTGGCACCAGTTAGAGGATTAATGAACGTGTTTCAGGCACTTGTGCCTGAGCTCACTCAAACTGCTGAATTTCAGTCATGGAAATGAGGAGTCTAAGCTGGGAGTGTAGTGGTTCAGGGTTCTTTAATGGGCTCGTAGCTATCTTGGGGTAAGGGTAGGAGTGTTCTGGGCCTGAGTGTTGGCCTGTGCTTCCCCTTGCACTGGAAAACTCTTGCCTTGTGTGGGAAGTGGCAGGTTCACAGCTCCTGGGAGGCTGCAGGGCCATGAGCTCTGCCCTGCTGAGCCTCCCCCAGAGCAGCTCCCAGCACAGATGGGCCATACTTTTAAGGATGAATAGAATTTAAAGTCTATTTCCTCTGTCTTTTAGCACAGCCTTGTGATTTGTCCATGTTTGCCAGTTAAAATGGGTAGAAAGAGTCTGTTTGTCTGCCACACATGTTGCATATTACATGCCTAGGACGGACAGAAAATGAGAGTTCTAGGAATTGTTGGGATCTTTCCTGTGCTGCCACAGCTGTGGAGAAGCTCTGAGACCAGTTTCCCACTGCACTAGATGGGTGTATATATATTTCATGAAATGTATATATGACAGCCACAGCCATTCTGAGCCCTGAGATCTGGTGAGGGGGTGAAATCTTTCCATTTTTTGATGGAAAAAGATCCAACACTTTGCCTGGCACTACCTGCACATTCTGCAGGGCATAATAGAGGCAATTCCCAACTTGTGTTGCTTTCCACTTTCTGCAGGCTGTGAGCAAACCTGCTGTGACTTAGCAGACATGAGAGAGAAGGGAAAATGTGCACTGAAGGGACTGTCAGCCTTTCTTTGTGTGACAAAAACTACTGTTGAGGATCTGTGTTGATGATTTGTGCTGCAAGGCAGGATGAGAGAGGCTGCCCAAGGCCCTTCCCAGGTGGTACAACCCCAACTTGGGTTTGGCAGTGCATGTGCTGATGGATCCAGCTACAAGCTCTGACTCTGGTGCACCAGGCAGTGACATCTCAGGTAGTGACCCTCAAGTGTGTTTGCTGCTCTCACTGTTACAGGGCAAATTCCTCCCCAGCAGGGAATGACTGTGACAGTGTTAGGGGTGTCACTGTTCAAACCCTGCAAGAGACAATCAGGTGACTTCTGCTTGGCAGGTGATGTGTTTGCTTCTAGTTCCAGAGGGCCAAGATGACCAAAGGGGACCAGTCCTTGCAGTGCAGGTGCTCAGAGCAGAGACAGGGACCCCTGGGATGAGTCTGAGCCCACATTGTGGCATGCCAGGATCCTTCCTGCTCTCCTGCAGCCTGCCAAACCCGGTGTCCCAACAGGCTGACAATGAGCCCCAGCCAGTGGCATTTCCCTGGAAGTTGGAGCAATTAGACTAGCAAACTCGTTAGCATTGTTCTCCCTCCGTCCCAGCTCCCTTTGAGAAGGGGCCAGAAGTGTGACACTGCTGTACTTTGATACAGAGCAAGCAAACTCATTTCAAGGCAAGCAGATGAAAGGCAAAGCAGTTCTGTGTGCTGGTAACTTCTTTGCATCCCTTTGGAAGCTTTTATCTTCAGAGCAAGCACCCTCTTTACAATTGCATCATCAGCATTCAGTTGGCTTTAACAAGCTCGTGCTGTGATATTGTCAGGGAATGCATAAGTCTGTGTGTTCCTGGGTGTTATCTGCAGCACTAATTGATAGTAATAGTTCCATACACACGAGGGGTTCCAGCCCCCAGTGCTCACCCAGCCCTGCCAGGTTTGGCTCTGCCACCTTGTTGCCACCAACAGGAAGAGTTTCCATCTAACCTTCATGGATTCATCTCTGCAAAGGACCTGGAGCCCTTCAAGAGGAAGGAAATAGGAGACTATAAAGTTTTATTACTTATTTAGTTATTAATGCCATCAGCAAGGCTGGGAAATGATTTAAATCAAAGTGCCAGAGGAAAGTGATCTCTTGAACTCCTCATTTGAGGCTGGATGCCTTGTGGGCAGAGCTGTTCTGCTCCAGCACAGTTTGTCAGGTTCAATAAAGGAGTGACTAGAAGGAATGACTTGCCCTGTGCTGGAAGGGAGGTTAGCCTCAATGATCTGATAGTGCTTTTCCCCCCTCAAACTTGCTGACTTGTGTCCATAAACCCTCAGCAGCAGCAGCAGCCACGGACACAAATCCAGCTGCAGTTTACAGGCAACATTTGGGGATGTTTTCAGCAGTTCTTTCTTGGCTTTCCCTGCAATATGACCTTCCTTTGTCAAAGTGGAGGTAGCCTGACTTTGCACTGCTGTGGCCAGGGCCAAAATCTGTTGTGTTTGGGTTCCCCAGCAAGGAAATGAAAGTGATTTATTTTAGAAAACTAAATGGCAAAACTGGAATGCATCAAATTTGAAATGGCCCAAAGTTTCAACATCAATAACCCCATTTTCCTGGCAAAAGTGGTGGAGACAAGTTGTTCAAAGAAGGCTCAAAGAAGACAGGAGTTGCTGTAATAATAGGCATTACAATAGCTGCACAGAACCCACTGTGGCCCTGCCCTATTTTCTGTGCTCAGGCAGAGCTGAGGGTTTATTTAGCTTTGGTACCAATCCATAAAAGTGTGATTAGGAAGTCTGGCTTCAAAGCTGCTATTGAGCAGATGTGCCCATTGTAAAATCAGATCTCTGTTGTTTATTGCCTGCCTGTTGTTTCCTTTCAGGCCTCTCCATTGCCCATCAGCCCAGGGCAAACACAGGAAAAGCTGCAAACACCTAGCAAGGATTGATCAGCCTTTTCTTGGGGTGCAGAATGGAGCCACAATAATTCTATCTGCTCCTCTAGCCTCTTGCAGCTGCCCAATGTTGTGCAGAGCTGCCATTCTTCTCTGAGGGGATATGATCACCCTGAGTAGAGCATTAGTACTAAAGGTCTCTGATTGTGCATGGCAATTGTGCACATCCTTATCAGCCCCTTCCCAGGGATTCTTTTCCTGGCTCCAAGTGCTCATGAAAATCCTGTGTGGAAGACATTCCTTTTCTTTGCCTTGTGGCTCAGTCCTAGGTCTGTACAGTTTGGCACAAATAGAAGTAGAAAATGAGAAACCAGCTCAGACACTTAGGGCTGTGTCTTCCTGGAGTAAAAATCAACTTGGTTCCACTGATTTCACGAGTTATGGGGATTTCCTCTACCTGTTTTCTTCCCTCTGTGTCTGATGTGGTTTTAATTAAGTAAAATAAGGGGAAATAAAGCAGTTTTACCTTTGATGGGGCAGAGATGATGCCCAAAGATATTAGTATAGAATAAATAAATGAGGAAACTAGAGCTGAAGTTGTGAATACTTTTAATCCCTCTGAAACTCTCTCACTTGGCAGAAGTAGCATGGCCTAAAGGAAAAGCAGTTACTTGGCAATATACCCTTCAGGCCTGGGCTGTGGGTTGGACTGCAGAACACCAGTGGAAAACCTACAAATCCCTAGGCAATGCTTTGTGCCCCTGTCAGGGCTGGTGAGCTGAGCTGATGAAGCTGTGCATGAAGTGAGAGCAGCAGGGAGGAGATATTCAGCCTCCTCACTGCTCTGCCCCTGGCAGCAGGTCAGAAAGGCTCTGCTGACACTGGCTCAGGGATGTGGCTGCTGATGGAACAGGTTTTTGGGACTGCTGGGCCGAGGCCTGAGCTGTCCATGGGCTGAGAGTTTGCTCCCAGGGGTTGTAGGGAGCAAGGAACATGCTGTGAGTGCTGATTCATCGTGGCTAGTTGGACCACTCCAATGGCAGCCACTGCTCTGGGGGCACTGCAGCGTGCTGGGAACAGGGCCTGAGCTGTAGTATTTAGCCTAAAAGACAAAGATTTGTCCCTTTCCTGACTCTGGCAGCCATCAGGGCAGAGGAGATAGCACACGAGGTCTGGTGATGTCAGTGGACCCAAGCTCTATTTTCTTTCACCCCAACCTGGTTACTTTGTCCCCTACAGACCAAAGCAGGAGCTGTTTGATGGCTTTTTGGTGTGTGGAGCTCTTCTAATTTTAGCCCTCTGCAAGTTAGCTGCCTTGTCATTAAGGCTTTGAGCTGTTTTCTCTTTGCCTTCCCTCTCTGTGGTCATGTTTACCAGGGGCAAAACGAATGGCAACACTCCCAAGACCAACTCTAAAATTGTACCCTCAGAAGATGCTGGGTTTAAATGTCTGTGGTCCTTAAGCTCTTCCCAAGGCCCTGCCTTGATTTCAGTTGGGAGCAGCACTAAAAATAAGTACAAACCATGGTAAATCACCAAGTAATGTGGTTCTGTTCTCCAGCAGAAGCTCTAAAAATCAGCACAAAGCTTTGCAGCCCAGGAATGCAAACTGCTGTGTCAAGTACCCTAAAGCTAAACCAGGTAATAGGTAAAGCCAAATATATCCTACAGCCTTAAATTTCATCTCTACAAGTGCATTCTGTGCCATGAGTAATAATTTATTGCTGTAAATGACCAAAATAGGTGATTAATTGCCTCGCATTAGCACAGTGTTCTCCAGTGAAATTATCACTTCAGCCATGGCATAGAAACATATTTCATCTCTTCTTCCCAGAATGAAAACAGTAGCACGTTCCTGTGTGTTAATCAAGCCTTCCATTAATCAGGACAACACACCATAATTGTGATTACAGTTAGAAATCAATTAATGCTCACCTTAAAATAAACCAGAGCTCTGAGCTAGGCGATGCTTCAGCCTCTGGCAGGAGAACATTCTTGTGCCTTCAAAGCCCTTTGGTCTCCACAGCACCTCCAGCTCTGCCTTGCCTTGGAATCAACTGGACTTATTTGTTGTCTTTTCATTTCCTCACTTCAAAACATTCTGCTGCTGCTTCCAGAGCAAACAATCCTGTAACTCAGGGATATAAACATTCCTCAAAGGCAGAGAGATTAGCTGCTGCAGCTATTAGAGTGAACTGTTAAATGGGAGTTTTTGTCTCTCCTGATCCCTGGAACTAATTCCATTTTTGGCATCCTGCTCTGGCTTTGCTGTCACTTTCTGCAGCCTCAGTGATGCTCTGATGTTCCAGGCTCCAAATTCACTTGAACCTTTGGGTTCAACGTAAACATTTGCAGTGTTAAGGAGAGGGACTGACATGAGCCTGGGGTGTCACACCAGGCTTGAGGGGATGTTTATGCACTTCATACCAACCCCTTGTTACTCCCTGTCCAGACTCCTCAAGGATTCAGTCTCCAAGGCCATAATTCCTGTGTGTGCTCAGCTCCTTCAGTCTCCTGCCAGGTCTGACTGAGACACGCTGTGACCACCCAGGAGTGTTTCACTCTGCTGTGGGTGAGCTCTGAGACAGGACTTTTAGGGTCTGTCTGTGATTCCTTGGGAAAGGAGCTCAGTAGCTGAGATGCTTTGAGGGGCCCATTCCCTTGCTCAGAGGAGAGGTGAACTGATGGGCAGCAGCACAGGGATGTGAACACACTTCTCTGGCTGGAAGTACCTCCCTGGCCAGAAATGGACTGACAGAGCACCAGAAACCACTGGGTTGGACTTGCCACTAATGATTAGGAGACAAGAGGTTGTAGTAGTTTCCCTGAGTAAAGACTCTTCCTGTGCCTACAAACAACATCTTGCTGTCTGGTGCCACTGAGCCTGTGATAGTCTCCACAGGCAATGAGCTGACCTGGAAACACACAGTGCAAGAGAAAAGGTGCTAACTAGGCTGGTGCAGGGAGAAGAGAACAGTTTGGGGCTGTTTTTTCAGCGTGAAGCTGTTTTCTTGTGCTTCCCCTTTGCAAGTAAGCTCCACGAGCAGATCCAGATCTGATGAGCAAACTGTGTTCTATTTTCTGCTCTAATATCTCCAATAGCACTAGGCTCAGTTAGAGCTCATTTCCCCAGGCAAACTACTCCTTCTGGCCTCTGGGAAGAGCTGAGGAGCAGAGATTGCCCTACCAGCAGCACCAACACCTTCTGTCCCCTGCCAAGGAGCCAGATGGAGGTGGGCTGCAATCAGGTCACTTGAGAACTGCAAGACTTGGAGGAGGCAAGAGCTGGGAAAGGCTATCACAGCTATTTTGGGTCCTTAAAGAGGAGAGATGAATTCAGATGCCTGTGGTGTACACAGGGAAAACGTGTTGGGAAACAAAGGGGCTCAGTGCTGGCTCTTCTCAGGGTGGCTGTCATTAGCTGTGCTGATGAAAAGGGACTGCAAACTGCTCCTGCATCATTACTGAGCCTTGCAAACAAACAGTGCCAGGCACAGAGCTTTGTGGGGAGCAGGAAGGGGAGGAACACGTTCCAGGGATGCACCAGAGGCAGAGAGAAAAGCAGGATCTGATGTGGCTGATTAGGGGAGGCTCAAGTTCTGTTGCCTTGGAAAAATGCTGCTGACTCACTGGGAGAGCCAGTGATGCATTATGACCTCAGACTAGAACGAGAACTTGTAATGCTTTAAGGTTTTACAGGTTGGGAGTCAAGTAAGATGTTTTCAGAGTGAACTGAGGAATTTGCAAAGCTTATCAGCAACTCTTTCCTGAAGAACCAACCACCAAAATGCTGCAAGTTCCATTTCACCTGTATAACCCCATGAATGGTCCAGGGATGCTGAGCAAAAGAAATGCCAAATGCTCAGTAAAGGTAAAATAGGGGTAAAATCTTACCATTTTAATGATTTTTTTTCCCCTTTTCAAATATCTGAATCTGGAAATATTGATGTAAAAGGAACCTAGGAAAGAGCTATAAAGGATTGTGAGATGACAGAATTGCAGCAGTTTGGGCATTACATTTTTAATCTCCAATAAGTTTAGGCTAATCCTGATCTTTGTAATTGAGAGAGCTGAGGGACTTGCAGCACCAGGTGACAACAGACTGTGCAAGCTCTTGGATCTTCTCATTCTCCTTGTTCCTTCTCCTCCCACTTGAATAGGTTTTGCTCTTCTGGTAATGGAGCTGTGTGCTTGGAGAAATGCTGAATGAAATGCCAAAAATAGCAGTTGCAATGTTGGAGCAGCAGATAATAGTGAGGTTGGGCCTATTCACGAGCCAATTTCTGCAGTTCCTAGTCTAGTTCTGCTCCTCCATTCACCAACCAGGGGTTTGTTAACCCTCACATTGCCATGAGGAATGGAGTGAAAAGTGACTGAAACATCTCAGGAGTGGCAAAGTCTTGTCATGCAAAGGAATTGAGGGAGGACCTTGTAGTCTCAGAGCAGAGAGAAAGGAGCCAGGAGGACAGAGAAGTATTGAGCCAACCTCTCCCCTCTGGTGTGTGAGTTGAGCTCACCCTCTGACCAAGAGCACTGCACATCAGTGAGGGCTGCCAGGCCCAGCTCCAAGAGGGCCAGTGCTAATGTCTCAGCATGACAAAAAATCCTCCAGCATTTCTGTCCTTGGATGAAGCAAAACCTTTGGAGCACAGGCAGAACTTGAGAACAAATGCCCATTTCTGTGCATCAGAGCTGGAGAATCCTCAGCCTTCCTGAGGCTCTTTGAAAGAGCTGCTGGGTTGCTTAGGCTGAGACAGGACCACTTAGGAGCTGTTCTAATATACAGCACTGTTTATTTCCATCCTTCCCATAGGAAGCTCCATGGAATTTCTCCAAAACCCTTAGCACATTGACATCATGAGCAAATCACATTTCCCTAGGCAGGAATGAGCTCTAAGTTTAGAGGTTTCCTCTTATTTTTGGTGTCTAGATCATTCCCTTTTGCTGGGTTAGTCTCTTCATCACTGACACCTGTTGGGTGCATGGAAAAGAAGGATTTTCTCTGACAAAAACAGTCCCTGCTGGTTCCAGAGTTGCCTGTTGATGGTTTCAGCTCTCTGGTTATGACAAATTGCTGCTTATTGATATCACCCTGATGAAATAAGTAAAGCCTTGAAGAACTTCAAACTTCTATTACTTTTTAATATGAGTAACTTTAATAGAAAGGCTGAAAATGTTTCTGTCTCTTGCAGAGCCTCAGCATTTCTAGAGCCATAAATTCTCCTCTCCCCAGTCTGTTATTACTGATGTATCAATTCTTTCTACTTCTCTGAGCACTTAAATTGAAATAAAATAAGGTTTAGGCTTTATGTATTTTTAATTTAATGAAATTCAGCTTCAAGTTGTAGAAAAACAGCTCTTGGCATGGAATCCTCCTGCCTTTATTTGAGCCCTCAGTCAAGCCAAGCAGAGGGATGGGAAGGGAAAGGATTGCAGGGCTGGGAGGGGAATGATCCCAGTTCTCTCTCCCTTATTCCCAGTCACCCTTTTCCATGGTAATTCTGCCTCTATTTTATCTGATTTAGCCCTGCCCTACCCTTCCCTGAGCTGAGCTGCTGAGGCACAAAGATCCTGTTGCATCCATGTTCTGCACTGCCACAGAGAGGTGTGATAGGAAGGGCTGAGAGCAAAGGATTTCCTCCAGCACAGGCAGAATCCAAGTGTGATATTTGTAGGGGCAGCCAGGTAAAATCTCCTCTTTTGTGGCAGTAAAGAAGTGAAACAAACACAGGGTTTGGTTTCTTGGGATTTTTTTTTTTTTTTTTGTGTGGCTTTTTTGTGCTTTGAAATGCAATTGTATGTTTGAGGTGATAGGGCTGAAAGGTTAGTGAGGATGAACATGGGAAGGCACAGGAACATGTGCAGTTGGGTGGCTTTGGTGAGCACTCCTGGAAAGGGAACTAGACCTAAAGACCCAGAGGCTCTTTCCCAACTGTGCAGCATTTCCAAGCAGCAAGAAATGCAGTGCAGGGTGTGCAGTGGGAATCCTACCAGGTACTGAGGCCAGTGTGAGCATAAATCCTGCAATAACCTTATTGCTTTATAAAATCACCTTTAGAAGCTCTGAGCTGGTGACTGAATATATCTATATCTTGGTAGACTGTCTTGCCCATGGTTCATTAGGGGATTTCTTCACAGTGTTGCAGAGGAATTACAGTTTGCAGCCAGGACAAGTGGGTTGTCCCATTGTCCCTGTGCTCAGTGTGGCCCTGGCAGGAGAGACATTCTTTTATTGTCCCTGGTCATTTGGGTATTTTAATCAGTCATGAACTCACAGCAAATGCTCTCAGCAAGCAGTAATGGGTTTAATAATGATGGCTACAAT
>NW_008691116.1:9125-10889 GCF_000695815.1 Acanthisitta chloris | reverse complement strand
AAAGAGTAGTTTGTCAAGTGGCCTCTGTGTCTCTGAGTCTGCAGCTGAATGAAGCTCAGAGCAGCTCTGGGGTCAGGGCAGGAGATGTGAGGATGCAGAATGGCTCCACTGCCACACTCCTTGTCCATTCTGTTCCACTCAGACTTTAAAATGGAGCTTTAATAAAGGAACTTCAGCAGTTCGGTCAGCAAAACAACTTTTCCATGTTAGAACCTGGCACTGAAGTGCTCCAAGGGGCTCGGTGGACAAGGTGGGTCAGAAACACTACAGGGAAGGCACAGCACTGACTGAAACCTGCACTGACATCTCTGCTGGAGTTCAAACCAGCTGTGGGGGATAGAGCAACCCCAGCACACCTGTACAGCTGCTGAGCAACCCCTTGGGCCAGCCCCAGGGCCCTGCTGGGAGCCAAAGCCTCAGCCCTGGCAAGAGACCCAGTTTGACAAGAAACTTCTCTTTTAATGACCTAGGAAAGCAGCTCCTGGATGGTAAAAATAGCAGAGCTGAGGAGATCTCCCTGACCATCTGCTGCTGAGAGCTGCTCTTGGCTGTGCTGATGTGCAGAGCCAGGTTCTCCTCAGGACAGGGACAAGGGAAAGGCTGAGGTTTGTCTCTCTGGAGCCTTAGGAACCCTCTGGAGGTTGTGGAGGCACTTCAAAGCAGCAGGAAGGCTGCAGAGCTCCAAGAGCCAAATGATTGTCTTGTATCCCCTCAGAGGAGCTCAGAAGCAGCTCCTGCAGCCATGGGGATGTGCTGGATTGGTTTTTGCTGGGACTTGGCTCACAGTTTCAGACAGGTTTGGGCTTCATTAGGGAGCAGTAGTTGAAACACTCCTATGATCAACTCCTCCCCCTAAAAAGCAGATAAATATCTTTGGCTTTGCTCCAGCAGAAAAGCAGTTTTAAAATGGGGAATAAAAGGTGGTTTCTATCAACCCGAAACAGTGTTTGATCACAGAATGAGTTCTTATTATCATTTGGGCATTCTTTAATAGTTTCTGGTTTGACCTGGACCAACGAACACTTGAGGCACATCCAGATCTCCCCCCTGAGGATCTGCAAGATGTGCTGGGACATTTTTTCCCCAATAAGATTAATTGGTGCTTAGATTTTTGTTTTGTTTCTTTTGCTGTAAAGAATTTTGTGCCCTTTAGATTAAAAAGAAAGAGAAGATTTAGCTGATCCCTCCAAGCTCTTTCCCAGCCCTCCTGGTGCTTCTAAATCTGATTTTAAGTGTCCTCAGTCAGAATCACACAGACCCTTCATTTGTCCGTGTGTGGAAGTGCCAATTGCCTCCAAGAATCTGTGGAGTAGCTAAATAAATAAAAGGGGGGGAGGAACCCAACAGCAGAAATGGAAATAGCCAAATTCAACAAGTCAACAGGAAAATATCCTGTGTCCAAATGCCAAAGCAGCGTGGAAGCAGCTAGCAGGGAGGTGCTGATGAGAGATGTCCTGTCTCCCTCACCAGGGAAGGACATCCAAATGTCGATTAACACATGCAATGGCATCATTAGCAGGTTAACCAGAGAGCCACAGGGTCACAGACCTTCGTGGCTGCCTGTTAGGAGCAGTAATTGAGCAAATGAAATCAGTGTGAGGATGGAGCCATCAGGCAGTGCAGGATGTAAATCCCAGTCGTTAGCAGAGGCTGTTTAGAGAGAGAAGCAGGACAGGAAAGAGGCTAGAGGAAGGGGGAAAGGAGGGACAATGCTGATCACATCAAGGTGGGAGCTTTGTGTCTTGCTGGGAGCATCTCACAGTC
>NW_008691116.1:4786-9095 GCF_000695815.1 Acanthisitta chloris | reverse complement strand
CTCCAAAGCCTCTGTGTCTGCAGTGTGTCCCTTCCCTGTCCAAGCTCTCCTTTTCTGCCTTCCCAAAAGATCACCCCTCACCCAGGTGTGTCTCTCCCTTTGCCCCACAACACTTGTTGGGCCAGAAGGAAAAAAAACCCTTCAGTATGTCAAGGCCAGGTTGGATGTGGCTTGGAGCAACCTGGGCTAGTGGAAGGTGTCCCTGCAACTGGATCATCTTAAGGTGTCTCCTAACCCAAACCAGTGGGCTAGGACACACACTGACGGCGGGTCCCTGTGCCTGCAGAAATGCAATGCCCTGTAAATTGCTCAGCAGCATCTCCGAATCTCTGCTCTGGGTGATATAAATCTCCAGCCTTTAGCAATCAAATTATGGGAGCTCAGCATAAAGAGCTGATGGCTGTTGTGAAGCCCCTGAGTGACCCCTGATGCATCAGGCCCTGGCAGGGGGCCAGCCCACCACTTAGTCTGATGCTTCTGGAAAAAAGAGGGGCCTGAATGACATTTTTCATACTAATATCTACTCTTCCCTTCCCTTAGCATGTCAAATTCAGCTCTGCTCTAGCCGTGCCAGGCCAGGCTTGTGCTGCCATTTTCTAGCTGAGTTTTGGAGGAATATGTTAATCCAGTGACAATTAAATAATGTCCTAGTGTTATCTGTTAATTATAAGGAAATTGGGAGTTATTTCAGTAATCTAACTATTATGTTCTGGTTTTGCAGCTGTTTTTCTAATTGCTTTAATCAATAGGAATAGGAAATGAAGATGTTTGGCAGAATTACTGCAGCCAGGAGCTTCAAACCTTTGGGCCTCTTTTCCTTTAAGACCCAACCCAAAAGCTTTACTTTGCAAGGTCTCTCACTGTGTGGTGTCTCCTTGGAGCTTCTGTTCCATTTGGCAACTTTAGCAGCTCATTAAGGGCTTCTTGCTTTTATTTTGACACCAGCACTGTGAGGAGTTGTGAGTCTTTATTGCTGTTAACACAACTGATAGAGCAAAGGGCAGAGAGGATAAATCCTGGTCCCTGAATGGAGGAGGATGATGCAACAACATCTCCTCAGGAGGGTTTGGCTCCAGGCTCAGTGTGAGTGATGCTTTGCCTCTGGGCCAGTGGAGCAGGGGATGGCACTGGTCGTGTCAGGTTTGCTCAGGGATGTTCAGCATGTTTGCTCTCTCTGGAGCAGTGAGCTGGGGCTGAGGCATCTGAAGCACCTCCCAGTGCCCCTGCCCATCCTGCTGTGCCAGGCTGCTGTGGAGCAGCAGGTGGGACACTTCTGTCCCAGACTGAGCAGATGGCTCAGACATCCCCAAATGTGAGTCTTTACCTTGACTCAGGAGGGTTTTTCAGGGTGAATTAGGGACAAGGAAGAACATCTCTGGTCTCTGATCTCTGTTGAGCTCCTGTGGTACTGCACTCCCTGTGCCCATCCCTGGCACACTCTGCAGCACAACTGTTCTCCTCCTGCCTAAGCAGTGCTGAATCTCTCTGTGTTGCTATAGCAGAGATTGCAAGCACATATTTAACTCTCTGCTGTCACCTGCACAGCCTGGGAGCATGTGTGGCAGCTTTCCTGCACTCCCTGCACATTCATATTTAACAGCCAGGATGAAGCACTGCTAAGAACCCATTTCATCAGCCCAAGTGCCATCACTCCCTCGTGTCAGGTGGATTTGCAGGGCTAAATGAGGCTTTGTTTGCTGGTAGCTCTGGTGAATGGGACCTGTGGTCAGGCCAAGGAGTGAATTCTGTGCCACACAGTGAGGAGAACCCTGTGGGTTCAGACACTCTCAGTGCTGTGCGTGTCACTGTGCACATCACTGTGCACATCACTGTGCAGTGTCACCTCCTGCTCTTCTTCTTCTACCAAGGGGCAAAGCCAGTTCAACAAATCCCTGAAAACGCAGAGTCTCCCAGGGACTCTGCAGAGAGACCTCAGTCACTGCATGCCAAAGGCAGGTTGGATCCTTTACCTGCACATGCAACCAGAGTGATTTACTCCAGAGCTTGGCCCCAGGGGGTTGCAGTGAGCTCCCAGGGCCACACTGAACTCACACTATGTGTATTTCTAAAGGCATTTCGTTTCATCAAGAGGAATGTGGAAGGAGGAGAAAACTGCTGCACTCCCTTGCCAAGCCCAAGCCAGTGTGTTTTGCTGAGTTGCCCATTGCTATTGAAGCATCTGTTAGCTTTGATGCATATTTTAAAGCCCTGTGGGAAGCAGTGGCATGTTGTTATATAGGGCACAGCTTCTGCAGGGGTTGCTTTCCTCATCAGCTCTGTTCCACGTTCAGTATGTGCTCTCACCCCTTAGAGAGATGTTGGGCCACCTGCAAATGTGCTAGCTGGCCAGAATTCCTTGTTCCTAGTGCTTGGAGTCTAGCCTGGCTGCAGTGTGCTCCCATCCCTCAGTTCTGTAAGCTATGCTGGATGTAAGCAGTGTCCCCAGGCACAGGGATGATGTGTTGGGCTCATTCAAAGGCAAAATGGGCATTTCAGGGCCTAAGGGGAGCCAAAAGAAAGATAGAGACTTTTTACAAGAGCATGGAGTGCCAGGACAAGGAATGGCTTTAAGCTGGAGTAAAGTAGAGATAGATGAGATATTGACTGGGAAGGAATTCTTCTTCCCTATGAGGGTGGTGAGACACTGGCACAGGTTGTCCAGAGAAGCTGCTCCATCCCTGGGAGTGTTCCAGGCCAGGTTGGATGGGGCTTGGAGCAACCTGGGCTGGTGGGAGGTGTCCCTGCCCATGGCAGGGGGTGGAAATTTCAGATCCCTTCCAGCCCAAACCATTCTGTGAAATGTCTAGAAAACACAGCTCCATGACACACTACTCTGCAAGCGCCTTTGTTTTTGGGGCTGCTGCTAGGTTTGGCTGTGGCTCATGTCAGCAAAGCTTTCATCTCCAGCTCCTTTGAAACCCACTTGTTGTCATAACACAGCCAGATCGAGTCGGGCTGTGTCCTCCCTAGTTCCTATGGTAACTGGATGCCTTCCCCATCATCAGAGGGACTCAGCTGCAGCTTTGAGAACTCTGCAGAGCCAGGAGAGCTGACACAGGATCATCTCAGGGAGCTGCAGCTCACACTGTCCCTGTCACACAAGCCCAGAGACATCTGGTGCTGCTGTGTCCCCGGTGAGACCACAGCCCTGGGCAGGGCTGGGTCACACCACAGCTCTTCAGGGTCTGCCCAGGAAATTCCATTATATGCCATGTTTTAATCCCCCCCAAATGTGGTGTCAAAGTAAGCAGAGCTGCTCCGCTCAAATGAGGCTCCACAACCTCCAAATTCTAGTCCTGGAGACCAACTGGTGTTGACCTCCTGTTATATTTCCATTGCATCCCTTTCGAGCATTGATACCCTGAGTGTTTCACTGGCTCTGATTCCTCTGCAGAGCATTAAACAAACCTGTCAGTGTGCTCAGCTCCCTGTTCTGGGAGTGTCTGAGCTGCAGCACCAATCCAGGAGCTACTCCTGGGCTGATTAACCCTTCCCTGCTGATCAGCATCCTCCAGTTTGCACTGGGAACCTTCTGCTGCCACCAGGGAAGGGCAGATAACACCAGGCAGATCCAGCAGTCAAATCCCTGAGGGAAGTCTGTTGCCTCTTGGTTAGTGGTGTTAGAGCATCATTGTGAGCCCTCACCAGCTCCTGCTGCCAGGAATGCTTGAGTTGGGAATGCATTTGGTAGTTCCTGGAGAGCTTCTCCCCACTGCAACCCTGAGTGAGTGTGCAGAGAACTCTTCCTGCTTGGACTGACTCCCTGAGTGCTGGCACAGGGCTGGGGAGCTGTGCTGAACACAAGGGTGGCTCTAGAGAATTTTCTTCTGGAGTGCATTTACCAGACCAGATGCAAATCTGAAATTCATGTGAAAATTCATGTGAAAATTAATGTGAAATTTCCTGTGAAATTTCCTGCTTTTCCAGGATGGAGCCATCCTGCCATCCTGCCCATTTTTTCCCCAGTGCTGTTTCCTGCTTTGCTCTCTTCCCTCCTGACTTGCCCTTTGGAATTACCCCCAGAAAAGCAACGTTTGGTGCATTGCTCAGAGCCAGAGCTTGTTCATCCCTTCCCAGGAGTGTCCCTGGCAGCACTAAATTTCCTGTGAAATTTCCTGCTTTTCCAGGATGGAGCCATCCTGCCATCCTGCCCATTTTTTCCCCAGTGCTGTTTCCTGCTTTGCTCTCTTCCCTCCTGACTTGCCCTTTGGAATTACCCCCAGAAAAGCAACGTTTGGTGCATTGCTCAGAGCCAGAGCTTGTTCATCCCTTCCCAGGAGTGTCCCTGGCAGCACTAGGTTTTAGTTTT
>NW_008691116.1:0-4770 GCF_000695815.1 Acanthisitta chloris | reverse complement strand
TTTTTTTTTTTTTTAGTTTTTTTTTTTAGTTTTTGCCATGGCTGAACACTTTCCCAACCAGTTGCTCTAATCTATCAAAAGGTGTTTTGTATTTTTAATCTCTTGCTGAGGGAAAAAAAAAAAAGAGTCATTTTCTCTGCATTTTCTGTCGTGTTTAAAAGCAGGGAAGGGCCTACTGACACTGAATTGTAATGACTTATCTCCTCTTGTTCCCTTTATGTCAGGTGTTATTATTAATGCTTATCAGTCTATTGTGTGGAGGAAATGAAAGGGCCTCAAGTGTCCTGGTGGGACTGAATGTTTTGTGTCTGTTAAAGCAGCTTAGGGAAATTCGTGTCTTGGGCACAAACACAAGGGAAAACCAAGTTATTCTGTGTAAGTTTGAGAAGTGTATTTCAAACTGATTTGGGTTTTTGGAAAGAAAAAGTACAGAGACTAAAGAAAATGGTAAGGGAAACTCTTCTTTTATCTGCCATTAGATGTGTGTTAACTGGAGATTCTCTGTGCACAGAGAAGTTCTGTGAACTTCCTGTGAATAAATAATGCATTTCAGTATTCATCAACAACTAATTCTCCTTCACAGAAAATACCCAGAGTAAATGGGGCTCAGAAATTGTTTAATTACTATTTCTTGTGCTGAGTTATTTGTTATGAACTCTGTGTCTTTCAGCATCTTCCTCTGCTAGATGAACTCCCATTTTCCCACTCGTGCTGGAGTGTGAATGCAATCAGCACTTTCTGTATTTAGAAGGAATTTGATTTTCTGCATTATTAAAGTAGGGAAAAGAGGGAAAATGTTTCCCAGGGATCTTGGGGCACATTTTGGCCTTTCTGTTTAATATTTTCAAGCACCATAAATGCTTTTCAGTCTAGGCCTCTGCAAACATGACTCAGGTACTCAGAATCTTTCCTCAGCCTCATGTCCTTGACCTTGTCCAGCTGCTCCAAGGCCACAGAGTATGGAATATATTCAATACTGGTTTAGACTTTGACCTGAAAGGTTAATACTAGCCAAACTGACCAATTCCCTTGGGTGGAATCTAACAAACAGAAATCAATATGAATATCCATCATCGCTTTGGGAGAGTATAAAGATAAATGAGTAGATATGATAGAACAAAGAAGCAACAAGCCCAAAGCTCTGCCTGGAGTGAATCCTTTGGCATTTAGGTGTTGAGACCTTACAGGATTCTGACATGTTTTTGGTGGCCAAATTCCCTTTCTGTAGTTCTTATTCTTTGAACAGAATGTCCTGGAGGGCGTTGGGAGATCTGATCTCTGCCCTGCAGCTGTGAGTCAGAGATGGTGTCTGCAAGGTTAGCACACGGTTTGTCCATGTAATGAGATTTTTGGGCTGTGGGAAGGGAGATCTCCTCTCCAAAGTGCTCAGTTTAAGGATGGGAGAGTGATTGCCATGGTGAGCTGCTCGTGCTGGCTCAGTTGTCATTGCTGATGCTGTCAGAGACTCACTGGGTTTGTAGGAAAGTTGTTTAATCTCTGACCCAAACTCACCCTCTTACTTAGCACTTGTGGCTGTTGCTTGTGTATAAACAGTGAAGTGTGTCTGGAAAAGCAGGAGTAAAACAGCAAATAAAATCCTCTCCCACAAGAGCGAGTTAAAAACAAGTTAAAAGCTCTTTTTTTTTATTATTGTTCCATGGGGAAAGATATCTCTTAGCTGTCCCAAACCCAGTCAATGGCTTTGCAGATATGGCCTCAGTCCAGATCCCAACCAGAGTGGAACATTTCCCACCCTTTCAAACAACAGCCAAGTCAGCAGAGACTTGACAGGATCTGTTCACTTCTCTGAGCTGCAGATGTGTCTCGGGGTGGCTGCAGGAGTCCAGGGCTGGAGCTGCTGCTGTTTGGCTAAGGAGCTGGGCTGAAAGGGCCTTGTTTGTGCAGTGGTGCCCCAAGCTGTCTCCCAGACAAGCTGTCTGACATTGATTAGACAATAGTTGTGCTGAAGCCAGGACATTCTAGCAAAGGGTCTGCGCCTCCCAATCGAGCAGGAAATATAAAGCACTTTATGTGTAAAGAGAAATATTAATATTTAAGCTCAAAGTCATAGGGGAAAAAAAAAAGGTTCTAATAACTAGAAACAGCTTTAGGTGCAGATTCTTTTTCTCCTGAACTCGCAGAAAGTTCCGTGGGCTTTGAGTGTGTTGCAGTTACTGAAAGGCAAACACTGAGAGCTCTAATGTAGCTCAGACTCTGTTGTGTTTGGAAAAACAAGGAAGGTTTGGGTGCTGTGTGGGAAAGGCTTTGTCCTGGCTGCCTTGGGCCAGGGCTATCACAGCTCATTGCTTTGCTCATCCTCAGTGCCTGGGAGTCTGTTAGGGGATCAGTATGAGACTCAGAGCAGCTTTTCTCTCTGAGAGTCACTGTACAGCTCCATTTCATTCCCAAGATGGTTCAGAGCTGGATGTTAAGGCTTGAGGCTCCAGTGACTTCAGGGGGATCTCCCCAGGATCCCTTTGGGCTGATTCAAATGTCTGCAGCCTTCACACCTGCATTTGCAACTCGAGATACCAAATCACCTGGTAACAAATCCTCCCTCACCCTGCTGTTAAATGCTTCCTTGGCATCATAAATCCAACCTGATAAACAGATTAAAGTAGTGTAAAATGCCAGAGCAAGTAGATAGCACAAAGGGAAGAGAAGGGGATGAATCAGCTTGTCCCTGCTAACAGGTGTTTGATCATTTGTTACGTGTTGGCAGAGCAAACAAACCTTTAAAAATAAGCAAATGGCCAATCTGTCCTTTTCATCTGCTTTATCTTGCAGAGCTGTGTCTGCTCTGGGCTGGAAGATTCATAACTCTCCTTGTGTCTCACCAATTGTTTCTATTATTCATGATTAAAGTCCAGAGCAGAAGGTACTTGCATATACAAGGAGACACTTGTTAGAGACACAGTGATGGGATTAAGACATAGATTCAGTCAAAGGTCATGATGAGAGTGTCCAAATGCAAAGATCACATGGGAGAGAAAGGGGAAAATAAGGGCTGAATACGAAAGTGTGAATGTGGGAGTCTAATTGGGAGGCAGAGCAAGGACGAGGAGGGGAGAGGAGCCAGGGGCACAGGGAGGCTCAGTGCTGGCCCTGGGTGCTGTGCCCCTGATATCTCCCTGCCCTGGGGCTGCTGTGGGTGCTTCTGGGGCAGGACGTAGAAGTGTGAGGAGGTCCAGCACATCCCTGTCCTCTCCTGGGTGCAGTTTAACCTCTAACTCCCCACACAGTTTGTTTCAAGCCTCTGTAAGATGGGCCAGTTTCAAGTGCAAAGCCAAACCAGAGCTTCTCTGTGACACTCCACAGAAACCACTCCGTGCCTGATGGGCACATCCAGATGTTCCCAGGCCTCCCAGAGGCTCTGTCTGTCATTCCAAGCCTCAGGATGCAGCTGGAGACCCTGACAATGTGGGAACACACTGCTGCTGACCATGGGGAGCCCCCCAAGCTCTGCCAACCTCCTCCTGCTTCAGGCTGAGGTGTTGAGAAACTAAGTTATGGATTCATTGATGCTTGTTTAATTGGAACATATCCCTGGGCCAAGAATAACTGCAGCTCATGGAAGTCTCAGGGAATAGCTGGGCAGATGCACTTGTCATGGTGAGGAACACCCTTGGTCAGGATGGAGATCTAGAGGGACAATCTGAAGGGGAAATCAAGGGGGTTTAGAGACAAACAGCAGATCTGCACACACATGCAAACAGATTTCCTGCCTGACAAGCAGCTCCTGTGTCTGTTGTGTGACATATTTCTGTTGCTCAGGCCCTGAAAACAGTTGCCTGTCAGGTGTTGCATCCAAACAAGCACTGGCATAGGGTGGGGAATCGGCAAAGGATGGTCTGTGTTCCAGGAATGGAAACACACTCCATATGCCATGGCTGAGGGATTCTCCAGGACCTGGAACCAAAATAGATCCCATCAGAGTATAACAAATCGTTAGAGTGGCAGAGGCAGTGGCTCTGTGTGCTGGGCCAGCCCCTCCAGGCTGTGGGAACAGCCCAGTCCTTGTTCCAGTGCTCTGCAGATAACTTATCAGCCCCCAAAAATGTCCATCCCCACTTCACTTTTGTTCCTGGCTAATAACCCCTGACAGCAAATGCACACACAGAGCACAGGGGGAGCTGCTGCCTGGGCAGGGGCTGAGCAGGCACTTTCCCAGCAGAGAGAGTTCCCACACAGCCACAGCTCCTCGTGCCCTGGCTCAGAACAGCATCAGAGAGCTGTGGATCTCTCTCTCCTCTCAGAGAGCTGTGGATCTCTCTCTCCTCTCAGAGAGCTGTGGATCTCTCTCTCCTCTCAGAGAGCTGTGGATCTCTCTCTCCTCTCAGAGAGCTGTGGATCTCTCTCTCCTCTCAGAGAGCTGTGGATCTCTCTCTCCTCTCAGAGAGCTGTGGATCTCTCTCTCCTCTCAGAGAGCTGTGGATCTCTCTCTCCTCTCAGAGAGCTGTGGATCTCTCTCTCCTCTCAGAGAGCTGTGGATCTCTCTCTCCTCTCAGAGAGCTGTGGATCTCTCTCTCCTCTCAGAGAGCTGTGGATCTCTCTCTCCTCTCAGAGAGCTGTGGATCTCTCTCTCCTCTCAGAGAGCTGTGGATCTCTCTCTCCTCTCAGAGAGCTGTGGATCTCTCTCTCCTCTCAGAGAGCTGTGGATCTTGGCTCTCTCTCTCTCCTCCGAGAGCGGTGTAGATCTCTCTCTCCCCTCAGAGAGCTGTGGATCTCTCTCTCTCCTCGGACAGCTGTGGATCTCTCTCTCCCCTCAGA
>NW_008691115.1:4121-4487 GCF_000695815.1 Acanthisitta chloris | reverse complement strand
GGGGACCCACAACTCCAGGAGCTGCAGCCTTGGGAGCCCCAAAACCAAGAGCCCTGGCCCCAGCAGTGCTGGTCTCCCACCTAGCTCTGTACTGCCCCACTCTCTCCAGCCCTGGCACTGAGGCAGCCCTGGGAATGCTGCCAGTCCCCACGTGCCATGGGGCCCTGCCCTGTTTGGCTGCCAAGCAGCCCAAGACCCATGCCCAGGGCACAGGGCTGGCACCTCCTGGGGCTCCGTGGCCCAAACACCCAGAGCCAAGGCTGTAGCCTGGGAAGGGAGTGGGGTCTGTGGTGACCCCAATGTCCCCAGGCTGGTCTGCCACACCATGGTGTCACAGAATTCCCCCTGTGCCCCCAGGCTCCAGTC
>NW_008691115.1:0-4109 GCF_000695815.1 Acanthisitta chloris | reverse complement strand
ACCTGGGGTCTCCCGGGATGCAGTCAGGTGTACCTGGATGCGCCGGATGACGGCGTGGTGTGTCCTGCACATGTGGGCCAGGGATGGGCTCTCCATCAGGATCTCCACGGCCTGGATGGGACCTGCTGGGCTCAGGTCATTCATGGCCACCTGGACAGTGAGAGCAGTGTCACTGTCACCCTTGCTGGACTAGGACTCCTCCCTATGGGCACAGGGCACCCCAGGAGGCTCCCTGCACCCCTAAGCCGCCCAGCTGGGCACAGAGACCCCAGGCCCAGCCCTTCCTTGGGGCAGCTGCCCCCAGCCCAGCAGGCTCAGCCCCGGCAGAATTAACACTGTCACTAATCACCCCTGGGGACATCAGAGCTCTTAGGCATGAAACCACTTGCACCAGGTGCCTGGGGACCAAATCCAGCTCCATTTTCCCCTCGTTTTCCAGAGCCAGCAGGGGAAGACCATTGTTTCCCACAGCCCAGCCCCATGCCAGGCTGGGGCATGATGAGTGTCCAAGGCATCTACAGGGATACTGCCCTGCCTGGCAGGGAAATAAGAATATCTGGGGTGGTGGGACACCCACATGGAGAGGGAGGGAAGCGACCACAGCCTTTGGGAAGCTCAGGGCTGGGAGATGGGATGGGAATACTGCTCATTCAGCCCAGCACAGGAGCCCCAGCCCCACAGCTAGGGGTCAAGATGGCATGGCCATGCCATCACCCTCCTCCTTGGCACTGGGAAGGAGCTGGCTTTTTGGGATAGGGAGTTTCCCTGCAAGCTAACCCACTCCCTGGCTCAGGGCTAACCCATTCCTTGCCTCTGTGACGAGCAGCTGGACGTGGCCACCGTCCGGTGCGGTGCCACGTGCCGATGCCACCTCCGTGCTGCTCAGTGCCTCGGCCCCAGGGTTCTCTGCCAGCAGCCAGCGCAGCGTGGCACAGGTCAGGGGGACATCTGGGGACCAAAGGACAGGGCAGAGATGTGACACTGCTGACAGCACGTACCCAGGGCAGCACCTGAGGGGCCAGGGGTGACGTGGGGGCTGTGCCCCTCCATGCTGGGACACAGCGAGCAGACACGTGCTGTGGTGGTGACAGTGGGGTCACACAGCCCTCCTCACCCTAGGAAGGGGGAGGTGAGCACTGCAGCACACACACACAGGCTGTGACAGTGCCACCCTGCCAGCACCCCTGCCCCAGGACACCCCCTGGTGCTCCTGTGCAGAGACCCACCTGTTTCCGAGGTTTTCAGGGCGTTTCTCAGCAGCTCCGAGGACACGCGGATGGAGGCTGCCGAGGGGGGCAGGTTTTCCTCTCCCGAGGGTTTCCCTTCCTCGGGCTCAGTCTGTTCCTGGGACACTTTGAGGAAGGTCTCCACAGGGTCAGAGGGGGCAGGGGGGGCATCTGGCCCAGGGGGGCTGCTCCCAAAATGGAGGCACTGGAGCATGTCAATGGTGCACTGGCTGAGGGGGAGACAGATCCCCTCTCTGTCCGGGGACAGGAGCGGAGAGTCGTCGGGCAGGAAGTCATCCAGGTCATCCTCGGAGTCGGAGCCACTGCCCAGAATGTCCCTTAAACTGTAGTAGAGGGCACAGGAGATGGTCAGGGGCACGTCCAGCTTGGTGTCCGCCGTGGGGTCGAGGGGCAGCGTCAGCTCCCGCTTGTTCCCGGGGAGCAGCTGGTCGATGGGGAATGTGAAGGTGGTGGCCGAATCCATGGATTCCTCCTCTAAGGCACAGGGGCTGGCCAGGAGCTGGACACAGAGGGTCCAGCCCTCCTCCAGGCTGTACTCGCTGCAGTTCTCCAGCAGGCAGGAGATGGTGACGGTGTCCTGGAGCAGGAGGCAGCTCCAGTTGGCAGTGACGGTGCAGGCGATGGGTTTCTGGCCCTCCTGGCTGGACAGCAGTGCTGCACTGACGTTCATCACCTGGTTCAGGCTGGCCAGGGCTCGGTTCCTCTGGTCCACAGCCTTCTTCAGGAAGGACACTCTGCAAGGACAACGGGACAGATGAGACAGCAGGAGGGACACTGGGACAGCACCAGGAGGGCACTGCCAAAGGCTGTGCCGTCACTGCTGAGCCGAGCAGCTCGTGATGATTCCCCAGAGTCACCCTCAGCTGCTCCACCACAGCAGCCCTGGATCCATGTCCTCA
Source organism: Acanthisitta chloris (assembly GCF_000695815.1). Taxonomy (NCBI): domain Eukaryota; kingdom Metazoa; phylum Chordata; class Aves; order Passeriformes; family Acanthisittidae; genus Acanthisitta; species Acanthisitta chloris. The sequence continues at coordinate 1,963 of NW_008691115.1, read as the reverse complement.
CCAGGGCCAACCCCACGGAGCAACTCCAGCCAGCCAGACCCTGGGAATGCCCCTGTGAAGGGAGGGGGGCTCACCCACACCCTCCCCATGCACAGACAGCCACGGGGGATGGAGGCACGTGCCTGCCCTGCCTGTTACTGCCGCTTTGGCACGCGTGGCAGGCGCCTGGCACACTGCCTGTGGCACCTTCTGGCACACAGGCTGCTGCTGCCAGCCTGCTCGAGGTGCTGGGGTGGCTGTGCCATGGGGAGGGGCTGCCCTCACACACTGGGTTTGTGTTATCAAGGCTGGGGGGTTTCCCAGCCAGGAAAGGTGAATGCTGGAGCAGTTCTCCAGGAGAAAAAGCTCTGGGAGAGCTGGAGGTGTTCAGCCTGGGGAACAAAGGCTCTGGGGAGATCTCAGTGCCCCTTCCCACCTGCTCGAGGTGCTGGGGTGGCTGTGCCATGGGGAGGGGCTGCCCTCACACACTGGGTTTGTGTTATCAAGGCTGGGGGGTTTCCCAGCCAGGAAAGGTGAATGCTGGAGCAGTTCTCCAGGAGAAAAAGCTCTGGGAGAGCTGGAGGTGTTCAGCCTGGGGAACAAAGGCTCTGGGGAGATCTCAGTGCCCCTTCCCATGCCTGAAGGAGAGAGAGCTGCGCTGCAGAGGGACTTGGGACAAGGGCCTGGAGAGACAGGACAAGGGGGAATGGCTTCCCACTGCCAGAGGACAGGGGTAGATGGGATATTGGGAAGAAGTTCTCCCCTGTGAGGGTGCTGATGGAAGCCATGGCAGGGGTTGCCCAGAGAAGCTGTGGCTGCTCCATCCCTGGAAATGTTCCAGGCCAGGTTGGATGGGACTTGGAACAACCCGAACAAGTGGAAGGTGTCCCTGCTGTAGCAGAGGTGGGATGAGATAATCTTTAAGGTCCCTCCTAAACCAACCATTTCATAATTTGATGATTAATTACTGGCAGAGCCTTGAACCACCCCCAGCTCGATGCCCATGCAGTCCTTTACCTCTCTGAGGTGTCCCCTATCCCCGACAGCAGCTCCTTGATCCTCCGTCCGATCTCGGCAGGTGTCAGCTCCACGTCTGGCTCCTCAGGGCTGCACAGGCCACAGGACACTAGGCGACCCTTGGCCGACAGAGCCAGCAGCTCCGACTCACCTGTGGGCACAGACAGAGCTGTGGGGGGCCAGGAGGGCAGGGGGGTCTCCCTGCATGGCTGTGGGGGGATACAGGGAGCAGAGGGTGGCACTGCCTGCCCCAGGACAGTGGGAGCAGAGGTGTCACAGAGAGGTATGACAGAGACAGGACCACCACAGCACGCCCAGATTGTATGCAGCCCCCCAAGAAGGGACATTGTCCTGTCCCACCACCCCAGCCAGGCTCCCTGGACGCAGCCAAGGCCAGCAGTGACAGAGGGTCACAGCTGCCAGCAGGGTCCCTGCTGGTGACACACACTGCTCCATGGGCAGTGAGTCCAGACAGCAGCACACCCAACACCCCCTTTTTGGGGGGAGCTTCATTTCAGCTGGATTAGACACGTCCAAGGTTTGTCCCTATGCAAGAAGCCCACAGGAACCTGAGTGGACTGGATACCTCCTGCAATGCCAAGTGGAGGGACTGGGAATGGGCAGGGAAGAGCTGGAGCATCTGGGGACAAACTGGAGTTGCCAGGGAAGAGCTGGAGCTCATCCCAACTCACACTGGACAGGGACAACTTACACAACCAAGGATGGAACCCATCCCAGCCTGCACAGAGCCCCAGGGAGGGATAAGTGGGGGATAGATGGGATCCCACCCCACTGCCCCTCATCCCACACGGCCCCCAGTACCTTCTGACGCCCGAGAGGACAAGGAGAGAGCCACGACACTACAGATGCTCAGGCTGGCTGGGGACAGGACCGGGGGCAGCACGCCGGCGCCGCTCTCCGCATCCGCGGGGTCTGAGGAGTCTCCACCGCCATCCAGGTCGACGGC
>NW_008691114.1:6461-8934 GCF_000695815.1 Acanthisitta chloris | reverse complement strand
GGGCTCCCCAGCCTGGCACCACCCGCCCCACGGCTGAGCCCTCGCCAGCTGACAGCAGTGCCTGGCTGACCGAGGATGATGAGGAGTCATGGGTCTGACCCCTGCCCTGGTGGGGACAGACCCCGCAGGTCAAAGGTGGGACTGGTGCTGAAGCTGGAGCTGTGGTGCTCGAGGTTGGCACAGGCAGCACGATGGAATTGCTCCCAGGCAACCCAGAGGTCCCATCTTGCTCTTCGCACCCCACTCCTTCACCGTGGATTTTTTTTTGTATTGGTAATTATCCTTCTAAACAGGTGCTCTTGTACTGGTTTGGGTGGAAAAATCTAGCGCCAAATTGAGGGAATGGGATGCTTTCTGCAGGAAGAGGGGTGTAGTCCCACTAAAGCAGGGATATCCTTCATCTGGATATCCAAGGGTGAAAACCATCGTGAACCTCAGTCCTCCCCATCTGTACGATGGGAGTAACAAGTCCCATGTCTTACAACTCCAAAAGCCTTAATGAATGTTTGAGTCGCTCAGGTTGAGGACACTTTCTGACCTCCACAGGCTTCCTGGGAGCACCATGGGGGGGGTCACAGTCATCTCTGGGGTGATGGTTGTCACTGAGGGTCACAGCAGGCACAGCCACACCCCAAACCTGCAGCCACAGCAATGCTATTTGTGCAATAGAGATGTACCAAAGCTCTTCTGTTTCTGCATCTTTTCTGTGTGGGGAGGGAGGGAGAGAGGATAACCCTGTTGGGGGGAGTCCTGCCTGCCAGTCTGCTACATGAGTCCACAGTAAACATCCCTTCAAGAGCTCCATCTTCCACGAGAGGATGAAGCCAGCCCCACACCCCTACAGACAAGTAGCAAGGACAAGCACCAAAGCTCTGAGGATGCAAAACCTGCTTGCAAAAATACTCCTGAGACATGTACGGAACAAGGGGGACATACCTGATTTTTAATTCAATTTCAAAGAAGGGGGTGCAGGGCATTACAGGAGGTGCAGACACCTTGGGAATCTCCAACAAGAAGTCCAGGGGGGAAAGGAAAGCCAAGGCTAGGCAACCAGGATGCTCACCAGGGCAGGAGGAGGAGAGGGAAGCATCCTTGGCAGGGCTGAACAGAACCCAGGCATCACCTCCATGCTCATGGGGGCAGAAACCTAGCACTGCCCTGGGGACAGCAGTGGGGACATCCTCAGCCTCTCCCAGTCCCAGTCCCAGGTTATTCTCAGCAGGACCAGGGAGGGTGGTGTTGGGTAAGTGGTAACACTTCGCACTGAGGGTGTGAGTATGGAAGAGGGGTGCTTGTAGCTGCTGCTGTGCTCCAGGCTACTCTGATCCCTGTGTGACTGGACCTTCCTGCCTTGGATTCCCCACCTGCACCTGGGATATCACCACCCACCCCTCCTGGGCTCTTGGGAAAGTAGCTCTTTGTAGCCCTCGTTTTCTCAGGAGCTGGGAAAATGCTGTTGAAGCAGTGAGAGTTATTATTACTAATATAAGTTCCTCTATAAAGTACAATAGAATATAACAATTATATTTATAACCATTTTTTTTTCAAAATACTAAAGAGATGCTATAAAAACCTGTAACTAATTGTGCTATAAACTGCAGACTACAGGGTTATAACAAACAATGTATTGGCTTAGTCGTTGATATGTGTATGTCGGAGCACTTTCTAAATGCTTTATTATTAGCATTTACCAAGGAATTTCCTTCTCAAACAATTTGGAGGGATAAAGCTAGCCAGGGATCAATAACGTGGGCTTACACATGTTACTAAATCCTGACAGGATGAGGTTGGATGGGGAAACTGAGTTTGTTGTGAAAACAAGGGATGGTGATGAGTGTCACTGCCCTTCCCTGGCTGAGATGGACCTGTGTCCCCCCCATCACCTTGTCTCTTATTTTTCCTCTTTTTTCTTGGAGCAAGGGGGTTGGTTCCCTAAGCAGAGAGGGAGAAGCAGGGTGACACCTCTCCTCTCCCAGCCCTGGCACAGGGATGGGGCTGTGAGATGCACTATGGTGGAGCTCAGCTGGACCTGCCTTTAGTAGGAAGTGTTTCCAAGAGCACAGCAGTGCTGCTGGGCGATGGACACCTGGATGTGGGGGGAGAGACTGGGCTGGTGTCCTTCTGCTTTACTGCCCTGAGCAGCACTGAATTCCTGCACCTCCTTGTTACATCAGAAATCATGGCAATGGTTCTGCTGGAGGATGGACCAGGCACAGATCCTGCCTCAGGAGATGAGGATGACTCATGTGCCATGACATGTGAGGATGACTTCCCTGTGCCTCACAGGGAACAGCCAAGGAGAAACCATGACCCCCTTGGCTTCTTGTTCACCCCTCACCACTTCCTAACAGGGGCTGCCCTTTGCCACCTGCCCTGCAGGACAAGGTGCAGATGAGCTGCAGGTCTGGTGGAAAAATAAGCTGAATGATTAAAAAAATAATAAGAGTTAAAAAAAATGAGGCCTCACTTTCCT
>NW_008691114.1:0-6445 GCF_000695815.1 Acanthisitta chloris | reverse complement strand
AGGAATGCAACTGGAAATGCAACTCCAGCTCCCTATTGCTTTGGAGGCTGCCTTTCCATGGCTGAGTCTCACTGGGATGGAGGCAGAACAGCCATGGGAAAACCTGGCACGGGTCGGACCTCGTGGCACTGCTGGTGGGTGCGATGGCACATGGGGACTCACTGCCTGCCCAGGACACACCAGGGGCTTGGGTCAGAGCCATGCAAAGCTGATCACCCACTGAGCCCAGGACACGAGGTAGCACAGGGGTGACCTGCCTGGCAAGGAGTGTTCTGAGATTATTTGGTGTTCAACAGGCTGGTGGGAAGGAGAAACCTTCCTGGGTTGTGCCGGGGCAGAGTGGGACTCAGAGCCCTGGCAAGGCAGCATCCAGCACCCTGGGGATGTAAGGGGCAGGATAGGGGCTTTATTTTTTTTCCCTCTTTCTTGCTTTCATCTGGAAATTCCACCTGGAAATCTGACCCAGCCAAACCAAAAGAGAGCCCATTGCCTCTTGCCAGAGGTTGCTCTGCTCTCCAAGGGGGGAAATCCCAGCTCAGCAGGGAGGAAAACAAGTCTCCTGTCTCACTGTACCCCAGGGATGGAGCCACCCCTAGCACATCAGGATGCAGGTGCTGGATAATTCCCTTCCAGGAGCAGGTGATGGCAGGCAGCAGCAAGCATTGCCCCTGTGATGCCAGGACAGGAACCAGCAAGGATGGACCTGACAGCCAAAATCTAGACACCTTCTGAGGCATTTCTTCCACCTCCAAGTGCTATGCAGCATTTCAGTCACAGCAGAGACAACCCCCTTCCCCCCACCAGGGACAGCTTTAGCCCTGAGTGCCAGGAGGCTCAGAGAGGGCTCAGGGGTTTAGCCAAGGTCCCCCCTCATCCCTCACTACCTCCAGGCAGCCTGGACATCCACTTGCTCCAACCTGCCACTGGCCACCACATCACCCTGCCCAAGGTGCACCATCCCCAAATGTCACTGCAGGGTGCCAGTGCCGGTGGGAAGCGAATCCCAGAGTGCCTCCAGGACAGCTCCCACACACCATCAACCCCATGAAGAGTGGAGACACTGGTGCTTGCTGGGGAGCCACAGCACCAGAGGATGTGTGGCCATGGGGCATGGCCAGGTGTCCATCAGGGCAGGGGGGCTCACATGATGGTGCATCGGTTCCTGCGCAGGGCACCCTGGAAGCGGATGGTGGTGTGGACGTGCTTGCAGCGGGCACAGCCCACACTCTTGAGGAGCTCACTGAAGAGCAGCAGGATGTGCCAGTTGTACTTGGCCGAGCACTCGATGTAGCCACACTTCCATGTCTTCTTCACCAGGTTGGAGACGTTCCAGCGCGGGATCACCCGGCCCCGCTGCAGGTCCCGCTTGTTGCCCACGATGATGATGGGTGTCTCCGAAGTGCCAATGACCCTGGGGAGAGCAGGTGGTGAGGGAGGACAGAAGGGGATGGGCCACAGCATGATAACTGAGCAGCCCACAGAGTTCAACCCATCCTAAACCAGCTCTTGGCTTTGACTTGCCAAGAGGAGCATTCCTCTCCTTGTCCTGCTCCCTTGTCCCTCTCCATGGCCAGCCACCCACCATGCCATCCCCAGCTGCTCTCCCAGGGATGGCTGCCCTCACCCACAGGGGATATCTGCCCGGGGTCCTGCTCCTTCTCTTGCCTTTGATTTTGGGCTCCCAGCCCTGGAAAGGGGCTTTGTCCCAGTCTAATATCTCATCTCTGATTTCAAGGGCCTAGGACTGGTGGGCTGAGCAGTACCCCCTTGCCAGGAGCCATGGGGCCATACCATCCTGCCAGGAGCTGCAGGGCAGGATGCACCATCCAGCAAAGTGGTCCCTACCTTGTTTCCAGGATCTGCTGGCGGATGGTTTTGATGTACTCGAAGCTGTCAAAGCAACAGATGTCATAGACCAGGATGTAGGCATGGACACTCCGGAGCCCCCTGCAACACACGTCTGCCCACTCCTGCAAGATGCAGAGAGGGATCAATCCTGGCTCAGCCCTGCTGAGCCTGGGAGATGCCCCACACTTCTCTGGGTATGGGCACGTCAAGGAGGTTGCTGTGGCAGCAGGCAGCAGGGGGACTGCATGTTCTCCAGCCCTGACACCCCTCACCCAGCTCACTTCTGCTCTGACCTGTCCCTGCAATGACTGCACCTGCCCCCACAGCCCTTCAGTCTTCTCCCCATCTCCAGAGATCCCTTATCCCCCTCGTTAATCTAGAGGAGAGGTAACAGGATTTGTCAGCCCCAATTCCTCTCTTGAGCAAGGATTACAGCCTGCCTAACACACAGCAGTGAGCTGGGAGCAGAGCTGATTGCAGCTTCATTGTCCAGAGCTACTAATTAGGTGTGACAATTAGTGATGCACCCTGGGTGCAGGGCAGGTGAGGAGGATGCTGAGCCCTGTCCCCATGGGTCTGCGGGTGATGGACCAGCAGCTCCATGGGTCAGAGGGGGAAGGTGATGGCAGGTCTTTCTGGAGGGGACATGGGGACAGGAGAGGAGAAGTGGCTGCAGGAGTGAGATCAGGATCCAGAGCACAGGCAGGCAAAATTTAGAACTGTAAGAAATAAATGCTGTTAGAAAAGCTTTGGGTTTCAGGGAATAACAGGAGAGGTTTTTTCATTCTATAAGAGTGAAAATCCACCCCACTTCCAGCCACTTTCCTATCCCAGCAGTGGGACCAAGGAACAGCAGCCTCTGCAGTCAGCACTGCAAACCCTCCTGAGCACCTCTGGAAAGGAGAAAGATGCTCCAAGGAGCAAAGGAATCACTTCTCCTGAGCAAACCCCTTCAGAACCATGAATCAGCCCTTTCTGAGTTTATCACCAGAATGAGGCAAAACAAGACCTAGGACTGAAGGGAATTGGGAAAAGGGGAGTTTTAGGGTACAAGTTTGTCTCCATTGCAGACATCAGCACGGGAAGGAGCAGCATGACACAGTCCCTCTCTGTCCACCGAGGGGAGATCCTGTGTACCAGAGAGACACAGGCAGATGGAGCAGCAGCACCTCAGGTTACTCTGAGTCCTGATACACCTGGGAGATTAACAAACTGCAGCTATTTCCCCACACCAGGGTGCAGCTTGCTCTGGCACTGTGATGTCAGTATGGTTTCCCCATGTGGTGCGTATTGCCCGGGATGCTTGAGCTGGGGAAGGGTTGCACTGCAGGAGCAGGATGCTGGAGAGCTACTGGCTCCTGCTCCTCTTCCAGGATATCACTGCAGGGATGTTTCTCCTGGGCATGGAGCAGAGCCTAGTGATGCTTTCCAGCAGACAGATCCATGTCCCCCACCATGGTTCTCTCATTTCCCCCTGAGCCATCCCTCTGATCACCCTCTCTTCCCTGGAATCCTCCATCTGTTCCCCCTGGCCTCCTCCTCTTAAGCACAGCAAGGCAGGGAGTTAATCGTGTGTGTTAGCATCGGCTGCCGTGTCAATAAATTACCCTTTGCTATTCTGGGCTGTCTCTCACTCTGACCTTTCGTTCCCTGCACTCACCGATTAATTTATAAACCTGCTCCTTGCCCCAGAGCATGGCACAGGGACTCTTGGAGCATTACATGGCCCCTGTAACCCTGTCCCCATCAGGCACAGGAACACTATAATTAATTGAGGTGGCCCCACTAGTGGCATTGCCCTCCAGTGTGGCTGCAGCCACGTCTGGGTTCCTCCAGCTCCTTTCCCCACAGCAGTGACTCAACTTGTGCTCCTGGAACACAGCTATGGCATGAGCTTAAAATCCCCTTTTCTCCCATTAACCCCCTATATCCCCCAAAACAATTGGCACTGATGGCAATGCTTTCCAACCCCACACTGCCTTTTGGGGCTGTTTTGGACACACCTGAGAGCACTGGGGGGTTGGTAAGGAGCTGGTGGGTTCAGTGCTCCAGGGATGAGCCCAGTCAATGCTGGGGGGGATGATGGCCAACACCATGAGGAGACAAACAGTGTTGCTCTGCCTGACTTTGCAGTGGGTGCACTGGGGTTCTGGCTCTCCAGAAACCCCTTGCTTTTCACTCAAATGCTCTGGTGTTGGCTCTGACAGCCATGGAACTGGATCCCAGTGCTCCAGGATCCACTGCCCAGCTAGATGCAGCCATGGGCATCGCCAGAGGCAAACTCCTTGAAACGTGATACTATAGCTCATGCATTTGATGTCATATTAGGTGAAAAAACTTTAAAAGACATTTTATCCTGGCCCCACTCAGGCAGTAGCCATGAGGAAAGGATCACTCACACCAGCTTTTAGCAACCAAACCCTGACGTGGCGGGAGAAGCATCCCCTGAAAAGGAAGAACTAGGACCCTGCAGAGCTACACAGCGAAACCTCACGGAGATTACCAGAGACCTCCCAAGGTGAAGGTCCTCCTGGGTGCACCCCTACCTGCAGGGTGTTGACAGGGAAGGCGGTGATGGGGGGAAAGTCCATGATCTGCAGGTCGTGCACGTGGCCGTTCATGACGACGGCAGGCAGGTAGACCCGGCGGGCCGTGGTGGGCACACAGACCTCGCTGAACTCGTTGTAGAGGAACTGCCTGACTATGGCACTCTTGCCCACGCCCTGGGCTCCCAGCACGGCGATCTTGAAGGTTGCCACCATGCCGCCGCGCGCCGGCCGCTGCCCTGGTGCTGCCTCCACGGTGCCGAGGCTGCATATTCCCGCACAGGGGGCTCAGCCCCATTCAGGATGCATTTCCCCTCCGGGACAGCCCGTCACTGCAAGGGCAAGGAGAAGCTGGTCAGATCCTACAGACACCCTGGTGTCACACTCTTGTTGCTACAGGTGTTATTTTTCAAAGAGAAGCTTGTGGAAAAGTCTGTCCTTGGGGAGCAGGAGCATCCTTCAGGGCTGGGCAATGTTCCCAGAAAGGGCCTTGGTACTGAGGGATCTCAGAGTCCCCCTTGGAGCCTCCCACCCCACACAGCCAAGGAGAGGCAGGATTTGAAAGAAGTTTATCCCAGGAAGGTTCTCCCAGGCACGTGCAGCCCTTTCTGTAGCAGAGCAAGTCAACATCCGGGCAAGGGTCTGTCTGCGGTTCAGAGACTGATCAGCCTGACAGCAGAGGATCCCAGGCTGTCCTGGGGACTTGCTCCATAGCACCCATGGAGATTGTCACCGATTGCTCCTTCCCAGTGCTGCCCCAAGTCGGGGAATCCATCTTCCCTCCATTTGGACAGCTGGAATTGCCTTTTGCTGGTGTGGGGGGAAATTAGTCTGTGCCTGCGAGCGACAGCTTTAATGTTTAATTTCAGGCTTTGAGCGGTTTGGCAATTAACTTGATGGAGACTAATTTCCAAGCCAGCTGACGGGGTGAGCCCATGAGCCTCTGGCACATGTGCTGAGGCCAGAGGGGCCCTGGGGCAGGGCCACACACATGGGGGAACACGGGGTGATGACCCACACAGGGGGATGTGGGAGCTGAGTCTGAGGAGCCCAAACACCTTCTGGCACTGGGTTCCTGGCTAGAAGCTATAATGGGAACAGCAAGGGTGAAGGGATAAGTCCCACTTTTGCTCACACATCACTAGGAAGCAGTTTGTGCTTTATGCCAAAGCAAGGATGCTTTGACCAATTCGTGGTGCTCTGGTCCATTTCCTCTAAAAACCATCCCTGAAGCACAAGGCAGCAGCCCTTGTGCTGGCAGAAAGTGTTGGGTTCAAACACTGTTGTGCCTGTTTCATGGGGATTATTTGCCCCAGGGGAGCCTGGGCACGGTGGTTCTCACTGCTGGTGCCAGAGTGGCTGGGCCTCCCAGGGTCCCCCAAGCTGGGCCATGGCTCACACCATCCTCACCCTCCTCGCAGCAGGACTGGGGACCCTGGCACACTGTGCTGCTGGGACTGTCCCCGTGGTGCTGACTGCCTCCAGCCCTGGCAGCAGGAGTGTTTCCATGCCAGATGCAGGGAAATGGGGGGTGCAAAAGCCCCCACACCCAGCCCTGCTCGGGCCTTTCTCTACCAGCAGACAGCACTGTCATTGCAAGTCCTGGGGGGCCACTCTGCTGCAGGGACAACCCTGTCCCCACAAAGCCTTCCTCAGCAGCATCCCCAGCTCCTCTGCGGGGCTGGAGGGTGATGGAGAGACACAACTGGAGAGACAGTGCCTGCAGATCTCCCTGGAATTCGGGTGCAGACTGAGCTCTGCTATGCCACCCCAAACCCCCTGCTCCTCTCCACGCTGGCACACAGGGACCATGCACGGGCCCCAGCAGTGAAGCTTGCACTCCAAAACATCAGAGGCCAACCTGATAGCTCCCGACCCCACGAGCATCACACGGCAACCACCGTGGAAAACTGAGATGCAGACCCTTCGTGGACCCCCCGGTGGGGTGATGAGCAGGGACCAGCCGGGGTGGGCACAGTGGGCTGCAGGACCGGGCGGGGGCTCGCGAGGGGCTCCCGAAGAGGCTGCTCCGGCCCCCGGTGCGACCTTGG
>NW_008691113.1:0-20861 GCF_000695815.1 Acanthisitta chloris | reverse complement strand
AAAGTGCAGGAGCAGCACTTGGCCTTGAAGCTGTGAAGTTGCACACAAACATCCTCACTGATATTCCAACCATCCAAACATGTTTTGTGAAGGGAAGACAGGAAGTTTGGTCCACCTGAAAGGAATGACTGATGCAAAAGATGTAATAAACATCCTTTCAGAAAAAAACCAACCCCAAATCTCATCCTTCTACAGAACAACATCAAGTCATTCCCATGTCCCTACACCAGGGTGTCAGCAGCAGGAAGTGACAGCTAAACAGGACAGAACCCAATGGCTCTGTGAGCCAAAGCAGCTGGAGATTTTGTGCACTTCGAGACAAAAGGATTCCTCACTGGAATGAGCTAAAATTATCCCCCAGACTCCACTACGTGTTGCAATGAACCACATAAATTCCCAGAACCCAGGGGAGTCCTTGCTCCCTGGGATGTTTCAGAGATGAAGCTGAGCAGCAGATGGAACGTGAGGTGTGTCCTGCTGCGTAGGCCAAGGAGTGTTGGGAGGGACCTTTATAAAAAGATGTTTCCACAAACACTTGCTGTAAGCCATAACAAACAAACCTCCTAATTAGCAACAACCAACACCACAAAGGCTGAACGAGACAACAGGGATAGCCCAAATCAATACAGGAAATTGGGGATCACACGATCAGTTCCACCTCCGAGGCAGGACAGGTAACAGAGTGCTAAGGATCCTGTGCCCAGGCAGGGGGACAGGGGTGAGGGGCACCCCAGGAGAAATGTCAGTGTCTGAGGTGCTGTGAGAGCTCACAGGGTGGATGTGCAGCTGAACTATCTGCTGTGCTGGGCAAAGATATTATCTCAACAGAAGCAAGAAGAAGATAGGAAATATTTCCTATTTTGGGTCATGCTGTGTCTGTGAATGGAAAACAAAACTGAAGGGAAAATGCTATTTTGATGGAATTTATTGACTTAATCTCCAAACCAGGAACTTCATTCACCTTTCTCCTCCAGGTATGTTTGTATTTGTGTGGCATCGACAAAATATCCTGATGAAATGGTGAATTCCCTTCAGGAGTGAGAACATGACCTCTGACACATCAGGAGAGACCAGACCAGAGCCAGGAAGCTTTCCAGGTCTCTCAACCACCCTGTACCTGTCTTTGGTCCAAGCATGTGAAGGGTTATTCCCTTCCACACTTCCTTTCCTCCCAGGCTCACTCAGAGCTCTTCTGTCCTAGCTGGAATACAAGTTTTCATAATTAAATTGTTATATATAAACCACAGTTGTAGAGGTGTGATTGAAATAATTGCTGACACGTGGCATTTGCCAATGTTCACTGAGTTTTATGAGAGATTGCAAAGAAGTCAGAGTGGCTTAGTGTACCCACAACACATCCTGCTATAAGTTTCCCAAAGGCACAAAGCAATAAAGGACTAAAAATAGGAATACACAGCAAAGGATAACCACAAACCTGTGAAAATATCAGTTAACTGTAAAAAAATCAGTCAGGATTCCTCACAAATATCTGAACATTGGAAGAGGGAGAGGAACAGCATCACTGCCCTGTATTCTGGCAGAGAGTTGTTGTGCTGAGAGGGATGTGACCAGGACGAGGTGAGTGGGATGAGTTTGTTTCGGGTGACTGTAAGTCGGTGCACTAGATCTCAGCACAGATCTCCCTAATTCAGAGCCACCCAAACAGAAATTACATGTTTTGTGTCAACAAACAAATGGTCACCAACACTTAGAGGAAGGGTTAAGCTTCCTGACACTGCCAAGCATCTCCCTTTGGCAAATTAGGGCTTGCAAACACGGACGGATGTGTGTACTCCCTGCCACGGCGACACCCACTGTCTCAGCTATAAATGCAGAGGAGGCCAGCTGGAATTCGGAGCTATGATTCCAGAACAACTGTAGGACCAGCTCTGAGTGTCCACCTGAGTTATTTGCTGCTGCCACGATGAGCTGTGGCTCCAAGCAGCCCCTGAAGAGCTGCCTGCGAGGGAGCAGTGGTGGCGGTGCCAGCGGTGGGGGCGGTGGAGGGGGCAGCATGCAATCCTCGGCCTCCTCCAGAGGAACCTCTTCCAGGACCAGTGGTGGTGGCAGGTTTTCTGGCAGCAGTTGTGGCGGAGGAAGCTCCCGGAGCAGCTATGGTGGTGGTGGTGGTTACGGAACGGTCAGGCGCGGCAGCTACGGAGGAGGAATGAGCAGTGTCAGCTGTGGAGGAGGAATGGGTGGTGGATATTACGGAGGGGGAATGTGCCGTGGCAGCATGGGAACAGGGTTCAGGTCAGGGGGTAGTGGCTTTGGAGGTGGCTATGGAGGGAGCTTTGGTGGTGGAGGTGCTGGTTTCAGCTTTGGTGGTGGAATTCTCTCCAATGATGAGAAGTTGACCATGCAGAGCCTCAATGAGCGTTTGGCTTCCTACATGGACACAGTCAGGAATCTGGAAAAGGAAAATGCTCAGCTGGAACAGTTAATCAGGGAGTGGTATCAGAAACAAGGTCCCACGGGCCCAAAGGACTACAGCCACTACTATGGACAAATTGAAGAACTCCAAAACCAGGTAAGAGGTTCTTTGCCCAGAGAGGTCTGAGCACTGACAGACCGAGAGGTTCCCAGGAAATGTTTTCCTCAGCATGTTGTTTCTCTTCCAGATTGTGGCTGCGGCTGTGGAAACCAACAAGGTACTCCTGGACCTGGATAACACAAAGATGACTGCAGAAGACTTTAGGATAAAGTAAATATCTATTCCTCTTTTCCAGGCATTGACTTCCTTCCTTCTGCTTTCCTCAGCTTAGTTTCGTAAACTCATTCCATAGACAAATGTCAATCCACAGGGCCTTGGGCTCCTCCACGGCAGCACAGCTGTAATAACTTGTGAAGCCAAAATGTTCAGCATTTCTAGAATGATCTTTGGTGGAAATTCTGCCCAAGGCTGTGGTAAAGCTTTGCTTTTAAGGAAACAAACCCAGTGATTTTCTGTGGCTGGAGGTCAGGTGAGACATAGAGGTGGAGCCAGCACAAAGCTGCAGTAAGAAGAGACGGTGAAAGAGACCACAGAATACATTTTAACATTGAAGTTCAATATTAACATTAAACTTTACATTTGTTAAGTATAAAGAATAATAACTTTATGTTATTGAGTAATATCGTTAGATGATAAGTACTGGCTGATGGTTTCCTACTTCTGCCGGTTGTGGGAGGCAACAGCTGCAAGGTCCAGACACAAAAGCAGGCACTGAGGTACTGGAATAGGTGAATTCTTGCATAAATAACATCAGTAGGAGAAGGACTGAGATGCCAAGGGCAGTGCTGAGCCCTCTGCACTGCCCCTGGCACAGGTACGAGATGGAGCTTGGGTTCCGGCAGAACGTGGAGTCTGACCTCAACAGCCTCCGGCCCTTGCTGGATAACCTCACCCTGCACAAGTCCGACCTGGAAATGCAGTTTGAGTCTCTAAAGGAGGAGATCATCGACCTCAAGAAGAACCATGAGGAGGTAAGAGTTCCTTGGAGCACAAACTGGAGATGTGGGAGTTTCCACAGGTGACCGAAATACCCATCCCTGCTCCCCCTGAACCAGCAATGAAGGGGAAGACCAAATCATTGCAACCCCAATCCCCCAGAATAAACGCATACATTCTTGAAAGGTTCTGTTAGTGTTCATTGTCCTTGGGCCTGGTTATCCCTGCAGGAAATGAAGATGCTGCAATCCCAGTCTGGTGGGGATGTGAATGTGAAGATGAATGCTGCCCCAGGAGAGGACCTGCTGAAGAAATTGAATGAGATGAGACAAGAATATGAAGCTATAATTCAGAAAAACCGTGCAGAGGTTGAAAAGTGGTATGAAAGCAAGGTAAATGGTGACAGGCTGAATGCTCATGTTCCAAAGAGAAACACCAGCCCTTGGGAAGAAATTCCTGTAGTGGAGTGACACAACATCCATTGCTTTAAAATATACTAATAGAGACCCTTTGATCAAAATGAAGGAAATCACAAATGGGCTTGAACTGCTCTGGCAGAGCCACACAAGCAGTTTAACACCCCTTTATTGCCCTGATGTGACTTGTGTTCCACTGGGTCCCAGGACAAACTGCCATGTTGACATTGTGAATAAAACTCAGAAATTTCAACTCTGTCCATTCCTTTTTCAGATGGAGGAGGTGAGTCAACAAGTGCACTTGAGTGGGCAGGAAGTGGAATCAAGCAACCAGCAGATCTCTGTGCTGAGACGTGAATTTCAGAGCCTGGAAATCGAGCTGCAGTCGCAGATCAGCATGGTAGGTCACAACTGCTCCTCATCCTCTGATGTGCAAATGGCTTGGGAGCTGCTGGAATGGCAGGAGGTTGCTCTAGCTGGCACAACAGCCAATGAAGATGCTTAGTGCATCAGGCACCGTATGAGATGTTTCTCATTTGGGGCATAAGAATGGTCTAATCCTACCACATTCCCATGAACACTGCGTTTGGTTTCCCTTTGCAGATAGACTCTCTGCAATCCAACCTGGAGGACACGGAACGTCGCTACAACATGCAGCTGCAGCAGATCCAGAGCATGATTGGCCCCTTGGAGGAGGAGCTGGCCAGCATCCGCTGCGAGATGGAGAGCCAGAACCAGGAGTACAAGATGCTGCTGGGCATCAAGAGCCGCCTGGAGCAGGAGATCCAGCAGTACCGGGCACTGCTGCAGGAGGGACACCATGGCATGAGGTATGGACCTTGATTCACTGCCATTGATGCAATCAGGGGAAGAGGAAAGCAGCAATATTTGCATTAGAACTGATGTAACTGATTCATCCTCCACGTATTTACTGCAGCCACAAGAATTCAGGTGGAATCTGAATCCTTTCTGGCAGTGTGTGTTACTGAAGTAGTTAGGGTGGCAATTTGCCATTTCTTCCCCTAAGTACCAGCAGAAAGTGCTGTTATCTGGGGAAAATGAAAGGTAAGGAGGAAATAACACTCCTCTTCCTCCTTACAGCACCTCAGAGGGAGGAGCTGGTGGCTCTTCAGGAGGAGGTCATGGAGGTGGACATGGAGGTCATGGAGGAAGTAGTGGAGGAGGAAGCAGTTGGTCCTCAGGTGGAGGAAGCAGTGGAGGAAAAAGTGGAGGATCCTATGGAAGATCTTCCTCTTCTGAAAGTGGAGGAGGAGGAAGTGGAGGAAGAACAGGAGGTGGAACCTGTGGTAAAGCTTCAGGTGGAGGAGGTGGCAGTGGTGGAGGAGGAGGAGGCAAATCCTGCCTCTCCCGCTCTTCATCTTCCCAGTCCCAGCCTGGAGACTCCTCTGAAAGCCAAGGTAAAAAATGGAATGAAAAAGTACATCCTGCCATTCAGGTTTCTCCCTGAACAGCAAGAAAGGTTCTGGCAACTTCCTTCCTGGAAATAGTTTCACTATTTTTTCCCAATGGTGTCTTAAGGCCACTCTGCCATTTGTTCTTAGGCAGTAACAAACCAACAGAGCGACTCGACTAAAGGGATGCCATGAAGGGTTGTACCACAGGAGGTGTAGAGAGAGGAAGTGAAGGGGGAAAAGATAACATGATGCCCAAGCCAAAGCATGCAGGGACCTGGAGAAGTCAGGAGTTAGAAATATACCTGGCATGAAGGTGGTGGTTAAAGCAGGGTGGAATAGTTGGACCACTCCAGACATCTAAAATGTAGTCATTAAACTATAGCTGCAAAGTGCTGATGCAGCAAAAGGTGGGGAGTGACCACGAGGTCTGCTCCATGCTGATTTCCCCACTGTGGATCCAGGAGGTGCTGGAAACATGAAGCTCTGCCTGGAGGGGAACAAAACATTGGAGAGAGGAGCAACCATGGAGGAAGTGTCTGAAGCCATAAAACACATGAGACTGGGTAAGGCTCCAGGTCCTGACAGCAGCTCAGGGAAACACCTGAACACAGTGAAAACCAACAGGCAGGTAAAGCTTTTAGAAAGGTTCACTTCCACTTCTGATTTGTAAAGAAAAGATGGGAAATGATGCTGCTGTGAGGCTCCCATTTATTCCTTATCATCCTCAGACTCAGCCAGGCTGTAATCTGTCTCCCAAACCTGCTGTTCCATCCCAGACTGACAGCTGGGCATGGCATGAGAGTCAACTCTCAACCAAAGGGCCTGAAGCCATCAGGGCAGTCAGTGGGACACTGTACACACACAGCTGATGCTGAAACAAAGGCAGTGAATTCAGAAGGATTTTGTGTCATGAGGAAGATTCTTGGGTGAATTTTGGTGCAGATGAGCTCTAGTTTTCAAAAATTCCAACACAGGATTTGCAAACTCCTCTATAAAAACTCACTCCTCTGTTCAAAGGTCCTATCTGACCTGCCCCACTCCTGCATATACAAATGTTTGGCAGACAAGATTGACACACATTTTGTGCCATCTGTCTTTAACTTGTAAAGATTTGTTGTAGATCTCCATACACAAAAATGCAGAGTCTAAGCTCATCAGTATTTGGTTTATTTACACAGCTGAGAACAGAAGCAGGTCTGTAGTTAACTGCTGAAGCTGCACACACACACGTGCAAACATGAAGTCTGACACTGCTGGAACCTTTCTGGAAGGCTGGGAACAACCTTGGAGCACTAAGAACTGCACAGGAGATACTTATGGAGTATCAGAGATGAAAAGTGCTGAATGAGCTAACACTTACAAATCCTTGCTAACCTTCATCTTTCAACAGGGAGTTTCAGGAGGTCTGAGGAGTGACTGCTGAAACCAGCACCTTCCACAGCAGGACCTCACCAGTGAGACCTTTGGACCGAGCACGGCCGAGCACAGCTCTGCCAGCAGCAGGAGCAAAACTCGTTCAAGTTACTCAACACTGCTGACTCCAGGGGCTCCTCAGAGCTCTCTGGGTGTCCTGTCTGCTTCTTCCATCTGTACTTCTGTTCCTAATCACTGTGACCTGAGTTAATCTCTACCGTGATTGGTGATCCTGTGGAATTAAGGCTAATAAATCTTTGCTTCTCTCTGATGCAACCAGAGAACTGTGTCTGGTTCGAGTTCCTTTAGGGGAGATTTTCATTTGAATCAGCTGCAAACACCAAGCCCTGTCTGTGCACCACACAATAATGAGTCGGGTTATCCACAAGAGCCAAAGTTTGCAGTGACATATTCACCATTTAGGACTCCCTGGGCAGAACTTTTCACTGCTGGGAACAATGCTCTAGTGGTCCCTGTGATGGGAAACCTCATAGTCAAGCACCTACTCAGTTCTGCTCCTGACTTCTATCAGGGTTTCATGAGCTTAAGGGACTGACTAGCCCCTAGAAAACCACTGAAAAATGAACTCTATGGGTAATTTCACTTGAAAATAACCCAGAGGGTTTCTCACACCTGCTCACAGACACATCCTTCCTCCCCTCACCTGCTTAAACCCACACAGGAGTATCACTGCTGTAAGTCTTTCAGTTTTACAATCACCAGGTTTGTTCTTTACCCTCTGAGGAAGGCATCTCCCATGGGAGAGGGTTGGGAAACACAGGCTGAGTGGGAGACCGTGGGAACAGGAATCCTGAATGCCCAAGTTCCAGGCAGAGCTGTGATTCATGTCGTTGCCTTACACCAGGCTCTCAGCCACGTGAAGAGCATTGAAAAACAAAAAGAATCTAATAAGAGTCGATTTTTTTCAAGACCTGAGTCTCTCTGGGAGCCTGAAGGACTGACTCACCTTCCTGAAGGACTCCTGCATGCACTGCACCATGGTGGTGGTGATCACATCTGCCAGGACACCCCATCTATCACCTTCTTCACTCTTAACCCCTTTGCAGCATCACATCACACTTGTCTCTGTTTTCCTCCCCGTCCCCTGAACCTGCTTTGCTCCCCTTCCACCTCTGGCAGGCAGTGGCAGCTCTTTCTCAGACCTGTCTGCCTAGGGGATGCAGCTAACAGCCCCAATGGATGGAATACTCCCAAATCCAGGAGCTCTGCTTCTCATACCTCCAAGAGGAGCTTGCCAGGCTAACCTCAAAAATGTTCCTGCTCAGTGCATGCTTCCTGCCCTTCACAGGGTGATTGTCAGGCCAGCACCTTACAGCAGAACCCTGATGGAGCAGTTGGATACTATTTCCTCAGAGAGCAGCCTGTCCATGCTGGAGCTCACTGCTCCACAGCAGCTCTGAGCACTACTCACACCTCTTGCTCCTGTTCTTCTTCCCAAAAATACAACTTGTAGTATTTTGCTGCTAGTTATGTAATTCTCAGGCATCTCTACATCTAACCTGAATTCCCCCAGAATGAGTCCTTGGGGGAGAAAAGCAGAAGGAAGAGGAGTTTGGAGCATGGGAAGGGCAGTGAGGCAGTTCAGGGGCTGAGAAATCAACACTGAGCAGAAACAGGTAGAGGATGTAACGTGTTGCAATGCTCAGTGCAGTTCTGCTGCTGATTTAAATGCTTATAGTGATATGTTGTAAGTGACCATTTCTGAGCCAGGAGAATAAATAAAATAACATTACTACTGCTGTTATTACTACTCAGCATTGAATGTACCATTTTCTTCCTTACCTAAAGTCTCTACCTCTTAACAAGGTGGTTTTATACTCTTCCTGCAAGACATTAATCTTAATCTACAATGCAAATCAGCTTCATAATGACGTTTATTTTCTACACGCTGCAGTATGTGACAAAATGTCCAGAGCAGAGCACCGAGGCTGGTGAAGGGACTGGAGCTCAAGTGCCATGAGGAGAGGCTGAGGGAGCTGGGGGTGTTCAGCCTGGAGAAGAGGAGGCTCAGGGGAGACCTCATCACCCTCTGCAACTCCCTGACAGGAGGTTGGAGTCAGGTTGGTCTCTTCTCCCAGGCAACAGCAGCAGGACAAGAGGGCACAGACTCAAACTCTGCCAGGGGAGGGTTAGGTTGGATATTAGGAAGAGATTTTTTCTGGAGAGAGTGTCAGGCATTGGAATGTGCTGCCCAGGGAGGTGGTGGATTCCCCATCCCTGGAGGTTTTCAAGCTGAGACTGGATGTGGCACTTAGTGCCATGGTCTAGTGACCACGGTAGGGTTGGACTTGGTGATCTTGGAGGTCTTTTCCAACCTGATTGATCTTAAGATTCTATGAAAATTAATACAAACCACCAATAATCTCACAAAACCTCCTACTTAATCATGGCATTAGTGCCCATTACAGACTGAATTGAGATGGTTTCTTACCAGACCCTGGAGGAAAATGCCAGTTTAAGGATTCTTTCATTTTTCCATTCTGTGTTACAGAATCTGGACCTGAGTTATCACTGGCATTTGCTTACAGGTTTACCATGAGGAACCACATAGAAAAGCAAACTCATTACAAAGCAGGAGTGAGAAATACAGGCATTGTAGTGTCAGAGCTCAAGGCAGGCTCACAGTGGGGCTAAGAGATCCTGAGGAGTGAGGAGAACTTTGCTCTTTTTATTTGCATGCATTTCGTTTGGGATTAATCAGCATAATGAGCTTTAATTTTATGGGCACTGAGTGTTGCAATTTGAATACTTACCTGGTGTTCCTATTAGTGCTCTGAGAAGATAATTGGGGAACGTGTTAGAGCAAGACCTGCACAGCAACCTTGGGCAGAAATCACTGTGCACACACACTCCTGCGTGTTTGGCTTTGGAGCTCCCAAGCAATCCATGTGTCCATTTGAAGGCACAGATGGAATTCCCAGATTGCCTGTGTTGATCTCTCTTTTGTTGAGCATTAATTGGCAGCCCTATTAATTGCTAAGTGCTACCCAGGCCATATCCATGAGCTCCAGAGTGAGTACAGCAAAGCACATTGTGTCACTGCGCTGGGGGGAGGAAGGAACTCAGAGATCCTCCTGGGGCACACCTGGATCACCATGAGGGTCCCAGTGCCTTTCCTGCACTTCTCCAAGGGGTAACACCACTGGCTCAGGCAGGCATTGAAGTGTTGAGGGTTTTGTGGCAATAATTCTCCGTTTGGACCATCCAGAGGAGTCAGATCCCAAGGCAGTAGGCAGGAACACGACTTAACTACACTCATTCCCAAATCCTGGCTCAGTGGGTGTTTAACCACCTCAAGTCATCACATTCAGTAAAGGTTATGTTTTGACTGACAAACTCTCAGGCTGCTTCTGCACCGGCTCAGCCCAGGCTGAGGTGAAGGGGAGTGAGTACCACCTCCTTCCCACTGCCCATGGGCAAGCTGAGCCCATCCAGGCTGTCCCTGAGTGTAAATCCTTCACAGAGCTCAGCCCAGCAGGACCTTCCTCCCTGGGACATGCTTCAAGGAGAGCAGAAGCCATGGCAGCCCTTCCTTCACCCACTCTCCAGCTGCACCAGTGCCTTTGCGGATCAGGATCCCAATCTCCACAGTCCATCTCGGCACTGACCAGAGCATCCAGGTGTCGATGTCCAGCCTGAGAGGGCTCTGAGGCTGCACAGCCCAAAGGGACTGAGGCACCTGAACTCCAGAGAGAGGCAGCAGACCTTGGCAGGTGCTGACCATGCCCTCCTCCTTTTAGAGACAACACGAAAAATGCTGTTCCATTTTGGCACCAACCAAGAGAATTAGACCAATCAAATTGCCTCGTTCTGCTTGGCAAGCAACAATGTTCTGTAAGATATGGGTCCTGTATCAACACAGAAACATCAAGGATTCAACTGTGCATCATATATGGGAAAGAGATGAGAAAAGGTCCTAAAGGTGCAGGTTCCTTTTAGGTAGTTCCATGAATTCACATCATCCATGCAGAAACCCATGGCTTGACTCTTTTCTTTCAGTGCTTTCATTTTTTAAGCATTTTCCAAGCAAGCAATCAGACCTGCCCTTATCAGAGGACCATTCCAGCATGGACAAATCCCTGCTGTGAACAGGTACATGTGGAAAAAGACACCAATATATAAAGTAGGAAACAATGAGGGTACTCAGGAAGTACAAAAACAGATTAAGAGATTCTTTTGGCAAATTTCTTACTCTTTCTTTCATAATTCCAGAGAATTTTCTGCTCACTGTCACTAACAGACCCATAGATTGTTCTGGCTTGGCTATGAAAAGCATCTCTAAGGAATATCCTTGGAATCATTGGGGGGAATTTGAGCAGGATCATCAGTTTTACTTACCATAGTGGAATCTGTGACAAAGGGTCCCACTGACCAAAGGGACATTACCCACTCTCGGGGGCAAGCCAGCACTGAAAAGGAAAAGCATTTTCCCCTTTTTTTTGCATCTTTCTGCCCCAATAACAGACTGTGCTGAAGCCCAGAAACTGTTTGTGTTGCTGAGGTGTCACTACCAACCTCCAGCCGAGAACCAAGAGAAATCACAAAGCTGCTGAGAATCTTTCATCATCTTTGAACCACTGAGAGATCAAATGGCAAGATAAAATCAGGGAGCTTTGGAAAGAGATTGCCTAAGCAGCACTAAAGCAATGCTGGCACAGGCAAGGAGCAAAGGCCAGGACAAAGGATGAGGTCAGAAAATGCAAAATAATCCCGAATTTCCAATCAGCTCCCCACCAAGGAGGCCTTTGGAAGGCAAGAACTCTGCTGCACTGCCATCTCCAAGGGGTCCTGGACAGCAGACCAGAGCTGGCAGTTGCTCAGGTGTGCCCTGTGCTCCCTGCACCTGCGGTTCAGGGGGAGATTGCTCCATTCCATGACTACCTACAGTCATCAGAGGCTCTGTAACCCCATGGGGATGAGGGCAGGCAATGAAGATGTTTCAGTCACACACAACAGAACTGTCACTGGGAAACTGAGCACCTTCTCAAAGCCAACTGAGGCAGTTTGAGTCCATCTAAAGCAAGACACAAATGCTGGTGGTTTGCTGTGTTTGCACATCTGCCTTAGCATCCAACCTACTAAGTGAGGATGGAAAACCTTGACAGGTCTATCCAGGGTCAAATTCTGGGGATCAGGGCAGGGCTGAAGTGTGGGGCCATGTCTGTTGTGGTCTCAACAGTCTGATTTCAGCTGGTCTGTGCAAAAAGCCTTCCAGCTGTTCTCTCAGGATGCTGTTGGAGTCTCAAGGACCTCTGGTCTCAGAGCAGTAGGTATAATGACTTTATCACCTGTGATATGTGACACATTAACATGAGAAAGCATGAGCTGCTTTATATTAAACTGTAAAAGGTCTTCCCACACAATAATTTTTTGGCTGCTATCTGAGGTAATACAACTGCTAATTGGGTTACAATTGAGTTTCTAATATGCTTGAAGTATCCTTGATCTTCCTCCTATTTTAGATCAACAGCTCTTTGGTGAAAAAAGGCCCAATATTTTTTGTCTCTTTGAGTTCTAGGATGTGGCTGGCTGTCCCCTAGTGTTTTCTGCACACAGGAGGGACTGTGATCTTTAAATAAGAATCTCTGCATTGCCTGAAATAGCCTGACCATGCCAACAAATGTGTTCTCTAGGTGCTGACAGGGCTACACGAGTTGGGTCTCAATAGACAAGTCACACAGTCCTGTTAATGAAACTCTTGCACACTCTCACATATGGTGAGAAAAGGAACATAAACTGTGTAGAAAATCTGAAATGCACAAAATAGGTCAAGTCTGACAGCAGCACCTACAAAACCTTAGCAAAGAAAGTACCTGTTGCAGAGAAAGCTGAATGAAAAGAATCCTCCCAAAGTGAGATGTTCAATGCTAATCCAGCCCCAGCACTGCTGGATTGCCTGAGGTAGCTGCACAAAAACATCATTCAGCAAATTATTCTTGGCACAAACAAGAAGATTGGTAAATGCCCTGGGAGAAGGAAACACCCTGATGGTGACACCCAGTGTCAAATGTATAAATAGAGAGAGCTGGGGATGGAAATTTGCAGTCCTGAAGCTTATCAGGCTGTGAAGCTAAATTTGGGGTTGCAGTTAGACTCTCACCTGTTGTCACCATGAGTTGTGGCACTAAGTCTTCGTCTAGTACCATTAGAATTAGCAGTGGAGGTGGAGGTGGTGGTGGTGGTGGAAGATGCAGTGGTGGAGGTGGTGGAGGGGGTAGGTCTGGTGGATACTCCTCAATGTCCTCTAGAAGATACACCTCTTCTGGAGGTGGTGGAGGCTTTTCTGGGAGAAGCTTTGGTGGAGGAGGCTCCAGGACCAGCTATGGAGGAGGCTTCAGCAGTGGCAGCTGTGGGAGGATCAGCCGCAGCAGCTATGGTGGGAGAATGAGTGGTGGCAGTTACGGAGGAGGAATGAGCTGTGGAAGTATGGGAGGAGGATTTGGATCAGGAGGAGGTGGATTTGGAGGAATGGGAGGTGGTTATGGTGGTGGTGGATACGGCGGAGGTGGACTTAGTGGCTTTGGGGGCAGTGGTGGCTTCGGTGGTGGTGGTGGTGGCTATGGTGGAGGTGGTTTTGGTGGGATGGGGTTTGGGGATGATTCTGGCTTGCTCTCCACAAATGAGAAGTTGACCATGCAGAACCTCAACGATCGTTTGGCTTCTTACCTGGACAAAGTGAGACATTTGGAGGAAGAAAATGCTCACCTTGAGCAGCTGATCAGGGAGTGGTACAAAAGCCAAGGTCCCACTCAGAGCAAGGACTACAGCCACTATTACAGGACAATTGAGGAACTGCAAAACCAGGTATGATGGGATTTGGCTAACTTTGGAACGCCCCTGTTTGGGGTGCTGTATCCCCTCCTTTGCTTTAGCCAGGAAGCTGAGGAGTGTGGAGGCCAAGTCTGGCTGCCAGTTTGTCTCCTGTGTCCGGCACACGTGTTTGGTGCAGGAAGTGTTGCTGGGTGCAATGGCAGGTCAGCACCAGTGCCCCCATCACACTGCCTGTCCCTCGCTCCCATCAACGCTGAGCTGCTGCTTGCTTGTTCCTCACTCTCTTGAACAGGAGATAGAGCCACTCTTGCTTGTGTTTGCCACCCCTGAAACATGAATTGGATGTCTTTGGGAATATACAGGATGCTCCAGCACATGCAATTAGTCTCATGACCTCAGCCATGTAACAGTCCTGCACAAAAGCAGCTGCTGCCAAAAGCAACGGCAATTTTGCTCTCCTCCTGTTTCTTGAATACAAGGAGGTGATTTAATTATTCTGTCTGATGAGATATTTTAAATGGATATTTGGCAAGCAAAATTGGCAGCAAAGGCACTTTCCTTTAACTG
The DNA here is from genome assembly GCF_000695815.1 of Acanthisitta chloris. NCBI lineage: Eukaryota > Metazoa > Chordata > Aves > Passeriformes > Acanthisittidae > Acanthisitta > Acanthisitta chloris. The sequence goes on along the minus strand of NW_008691113.1, from coordinate 6,828 downwards.
GAAGCAATGAGGTCTTCTCTCAGGAGCTCCTGCAGCACTAGTCAGGCCTGACATCTCCATAAAGATGCTCTGCAAGGTGTTTCTGCACAGCTGTTTCTTCCTTCCGTGTGTCAGACTGAAAAGACAAGTGACTGAATAACACCTGCTCTCTCCCTTTCAGATTGTTGGTGCCAATGTGGACCTTAACAAGATGCTGCTTGACATCGACAACACCAGAATGACTGTGGATGACTTCAGAATGAAGTGAGTCGCTCCCTTCCTGGGCCATTCCATCTTGCCTCCCTTTACCCTCCAAGATTTCCCGTTGCTAACTAATCTTTGTAGAGGTTGGAGCCAAATATAGAATTGTTGAGACAAGCATTCTGAGGAGAATTGCTTTAGGTTTTCGCTACTATTTTTCTCCAGATAAGCTCTTGAAGAGACAAAGGTCTCTGTTCTAAGCTTCTTCAGCCTTGCATGTAGATTGATAAGCACAATCCTCATCTTATAAATCTCACCAAGAGGGACTGTACTGAAATGAAACACCTATTGGAGACAGAGAGAGAGTTAGGCCCTTTCTTTGAAGAACTGACAAGTGGGATTAGAGACCAGAGACCTATAATGGGAACTGGCCATGGTCAAAATACTGAACAAAGAGTCTGACAGCACCTTCACTTTCTTTCTTCTCTGTCTTCTTCAGGTATGAGACTGAGTACAGTCTGCACCAGAGTGTGGCAAGTGACATCAATGGATTACGTCCACTTTTGGATCAGCTGACTCTATCCAGGTCTGACTTGGAGACACAGTTTGAATCCCTGAAAGAGGAACTGGTCTATCTTAGGAAGAACCATGAAGAGGTAAGTTTCTCCACACTTCATTACCTGACAACAACACAACACTCAGAGAACTTCCCGTGGATTTTTCCACCAGCAATAACCAGGTTATGTAATAATCACTGGCTTTGATCATCCAACTTGACACGATCTGACTTTGACTTAGAGGAGCGTGTAGTGTCCATAGCTGCAGTGTCCAGTGCTGTCCAGTGCTGCAGCTGATGGAATACGACACTTAGGTCAACACACAAGACCAGGGGAATGAATGTCATAGAATCATAGAATCAACTGGGTTGGAAAAGACCTCCAAGATCATCAAGTCCAACCCTACTGTGGTCACTAGGCCATGGCACTAAGTGCCACATCCAGTCTCATCTTGAAAACCTCCAGGGATGGTGAATCCACCACCTCCCTGGGCAGCACATTCCAATGCCTGAGCACTCTCTCCCTAAAAAATCTCTTCCTAATATCCAACCTAACCCTCCCCTGGCAGAGCTTGAGTCTGTGCCCTCTTGTCCTGCTGCTGGTTGCCTGGGAGAAGAGACCAACCCCCACCTGACTCCAACCCCCTGTCAGGGAGTTGCAGAGGGTAGTTGTCTTCCATTACAAAGTACAGTTTTGTTGCTGAACTCATGGAAGGAAAACTGGATAGAATATATGGAGGAGTCAAAAGAAACTATTTCTGCTCTCTGCAATGAGATTTCCCACTGAGAAGAAAAGATTCCCACAAAGAGGACACTGCATAGAATTCCTTACAACCCTGTGGAGGTCACATGGTGCCTGGTGAGAGGCACTGCCAGTCAGGCTCAGGAACAGCAGGATTGTTCCACAACAGGGGAGGATCTGTGTCCCTTTATGTCCCTCCATGTGATGCCATTTCTCCTTACCTTCACCCTTTGAGAACCTTGTGGGGTTTTGTGTTTTCCAGGAAATGAAAGGACTGCAGACACAGTCTGGTGGGGATGTCAGTGTGGAGGTCAATGCTACTCCTGGCATCAACTTGATGGAAAAATTAAATGAAATGCGTTGTGAGTATGAAAGACTCATCGAGAACAACCGGAAGGAGGTGGAAAGCTGGTATGAAACCAAGGTAAAGCACGGGGGGGGGTTGGTTAGTGAATCTTTCACAAAGTGCTGGACCTACTCACATCCAGCAGAGGAAAGACAACTTCTCATATATTATTTATGGGATAGTAAATGACTTCAAGCAGTTTCCTGTAACAGCTCAGGTCTGGAGCATGAAGGTTATGTGGTAAAGTCACATAACCTCATAGACCATGTAGAACCTCTGTGTTCCAGCAGGCAGGTGAGCCACACAGGATGGTGGCACAGTGGCTTGTGTGAAATAAACAGTCTGCATTGCATCTCTATCCTTAATGACTGATTTCTCAGTGGTTTTATGATACCCACAAAGTGTTCTCTTATCATCAACCAATGCCTCAATTTTCCATGTGATTTCTCAGTGGTTTTATGATACCCACACAGTGTTCTCTTATCATCAACAAATGCCTCAATTTTCCATGTGAATTTTTTTTTTTCAGATGGAAGAAGTTAATCAACAAGTCCACTCAAGCGGTCAGGAGATACAATCCAGCAACCAGCAGATCTCTGAGCTGAGACGTGAATACCAGAGCCTGGAAATTGAGCTGCAGTCACAGATCAGCATGGTAAGGAAAGGCATTTGCTTCACCTGTGCCACAGGCTGTGTGTGGGGAGAAGGGTCACTCCATCTGAGCACAACGGGACACTGGATTGCTTCCCTCCTAAGACACACTTTTTTTCTGGTTTGTGAAGATCTCCCGTTTTCCCACAGAGTTAAAGTCTCCACATTCCCATGAACACTGTGTTTGGTTTCCCTTTGCAGATAGACTCTCTGCAATCCAACCTGGAGGACACGGAACGTCGCTACAACATGCAGCTGCAGCAGATCCAGAGCATGATTGGCCCCTTGGAGGAGGAGCTGGCCAGCATCCGCTGCGAGATGGAGAGCCAGAACGAGGAGTACAAGATGCTGCTGGGCATCAAGACCCGCCTGGAGCAGGAGATCCAGCAGTACCGGTCACTGCTGGAGGAGGGACAGCAGGACCTCGTGTACGTACTGGGAGTGTGACACTCAGGGCTGCTGGGTCAGTCACAGGCAGGAGGTGAACAGCTGAGATTAGCAAAACAGGTTTTGTGCTGAAATGAAGCAATGCTGCTGTCTTGGCCAATCCCTTCCCAGTCTGGGGTATATCATTCTGATCAGAATGTAACTCGTGTGAAGAAAAATCAATGCAGAAATTCTGAACTACTGATTTAGGGCTGGACAGGCAAATCTGTGTAGAGAGCCTGGTTCTAGGAAAGTCAGGAACTGAACAGAGGTCACCTTGGAAAAAACTAAGCAAAACCAGACCATAGTTTTCCAAACTTTCATCAAAGCCCCTGGAAGTTCAAGCTCCTTGAGCTTCCCTTGCACACTGAGCTTGATCCTGTCAAAGTGGTGCCTGAAAGAGCAGCTAAGGCTTCATTCTCTGCCAGTCGATTTCAAGCCAAACTGGTAAAGCAGCAGGGCCAAACATTGCAAGAAATCCCTAGGCAGAACATGGGAAGTGCAAAATCTCTTGCACTCAAGCTGAAATTGCAAGAGAGGCATATTTTTTGGCACTGCATGAGTTGTGTTGCTGCTCTGTGCTGGGTTCTAACTCAGTACAGCCCAGAGAGGAGATGGTTCCCATCAACAGCTGTAGCTGGATTGTCTTCAGATATCCAAATGCATTGGGTTAACTTTTTTCTTTCCTTCTTTCTCTCTCTTTGCAGAATCCCATCAGGAGGAATGGGAGGAGGCATGGGAGGAGGCATGGGAGGTGGTAGAATGGGAGGTGGTGGTTATTCTGGAGGTGGAAGAGGAGGAGGTGGTGGCATGAGCGGTGGATTTGGAGGTGGTAGCAGTGGAATGGGAGGAGGAATGGGAGGAGGAAGCTGTGCAGGAGGAATGGGAGGAGGAAGTAGTGGAGGAGGAATGGGAGGAGGAAGTGGAGGAATGGGAGGAGGAAGCGGCGGTGGATGCAGTACCATTGGAGGAGGAGGAGGAGGAAGAACCTCAGGAGGCATGAGCAGTTCCCACTCCTACTCTTCATCTTCCCAGTCGCAGTCCTGCAGGACTGGTGGTGAAAGCCAAGGTGAGAAGGGTGGTGTGGGCACAGTGTTCTCTCAGTCCCATCCTGAGTAACTTAACCACTGATTTATGCCAACACACTCTGCCAGGGGCAAACAGCACTGAGGATAAACTCACATTTCTGAGTGGGAGATTTACTGTTGTCACAATTCTTTCCTCTTTGAGTGTAAAGGATCAATTCTCCCTCCAAAAGGCACAGCCCATTTCTATTCCATCTGGTGGGTGACATCAGCTGATCCTGTAGTTAAACCCGAGCTGGTTCTATTCATCTCATTCTTTGCAGAACCTCATAAATCCCATTGCCTTTGTGCCATGCTGGAGTTTTGCTTTATGCTTTTGGAATGCTTGTGGTCACTCCTACCTGCTCCCAGTGCCTGGGGGATACTGGTGGCTCAGAGGTTCAGTGTCAGCTCTGATGAGGTTTGTGCTTCCTTTATTTCTAAACAGGCTATGCAAGAAAATCTTTTGACTAAGAATATGCATCAAGGATCCTCCAGTGCAAGACCTTCCAAACAGAAACTCTCCCAAATCCACTGTATCCCTGAGGAAAGATGCTCTGAACAGTTCCTGCTGCAGATGTCACCTCTCCCCCTGCCCTCCTGCCCTGCATGTTCTGCACTGCTTCTGCCCACAACACTCTGCAGCTTCGGTCACCTGCACCCAAACTGCTGCTTTACACATTCAGCCTGCTTGGTTCTTGGGTTGTTGTGAATCAGGAAAATGTCTCTAATAAAATTCCATTTCTGTCTGATGCAACCAGAATCCTGTGTGAGGTTTTTCTTTATTCTGAAGGTGTAAACACAAAGCCATGCCAAGACACACCTCCAGGTAGAGAGGTTGATGATACAATCCAGTAGTTGATAATGGAATTTAAAGCACAGTTTCTGAGCAGTCAGGGCAGATTATAATCTTGGAGTACCCTGGGCTGTGCTTTTGTTTTTTAATTATGTGCCAGATACTCTGGTGAGCTGAACTCTGAGACTCAGCTGGTGAATATCAGCCCAGAGGGGAATGCAGAGCCTCAGCACTCCATGAGGGTGATGGTACTGGCACCCAGGTCGGACACAGAGGAACACAAATGATTACAGAGCCAAGGCTGTAAAACAAAAGGAATGTTTCAATCCACAAAACTTAACTGACACTCACCTGGAAATGCACCAGCTAGGAATCTGGGTTTGAAGCGATACAAAAAGGAAGTGAAAAGCACCTTTTCTATGTTCTCCTCCATAAAATGGCAAGGCAGAATGGAGGCAGCAGCTGGTGAGAGACCCAGGTGGAGGGAAGGAAGAATTTGCAGGATCAGTTTACATCCATGGGGCATGGGATCGGGTTTGTGTGGCAAGGGTTGGGAAGCAGGGGGATACAGGGGTGGGTTCAGTGAGAAGCTGCTAGAAGCTTCCCCCGTGCCCAAAGGAGCTGGAGCCAAGACAGACCTGCCCCTGGCCAGGGCTGAGCCCATCGGTGATGGTGGCAACTCCTCGAGGATAACAGAGAGAGGAAAGGTGACCAAAACTGCACAGCTGGAGGCAGAGAGAGGACTCAGTTTATTTCTCCTGTAATACAGAACCCCTGCCTAGAGCACTTCTAGGCTGGATCCATCTCCCTCTCTGTGGATAAGCTGATTCACAGCAGGTCCCAGCAGCTCCTGGTGCTTCCTTTGCCCAGTCACTCTCCTGTAGGAGCTGTGGCACCAACACAGTGTACAGGTGGAAACCTGAGGAGCTGTTTCTGTTCAAGGCTTTTCTCAGTTTCACAAAAGCTGATTAGTAAAGATGGAAAAAGCAGCTCACTGCACAGTCCCTTATTGCACAGGCAGTGGAAAAAAGTACCCAAGTGTTTCTGTTGGGTGGTGCAAGACATTCTGTCATGGTTGCAAAACACCTTCACTGCAACAAGCTCAGGTAATGATTATATTTTTTCCAGATCTAATCTTTGGGACTGCACCTTTTCACCAAAGTTATTTTCCCACTGTTTTATATCATTCAAGGAGAGATTCTGTGAAATTCCTGTTTTAATATGGTTATGAAAATACTCAAATATTCCTCCTCAGTTTCCTCTGAGTCCACTTAAAACAGTTAGAATTAAGAGCTCTTTGATAGGAAAAGGTTTAAAATGTTTCCATACACCTTTTGTGGCTGTCACTCTGTGCTGTTCCACAAGAAAAAGGACTGTGAGGCCCATCCTGCACTGTCAGAGGAAGCTGAATGCCAGCAGGACCTTCCTCAATGCAAGCAGTGAAAACAGAGGGAAAAATTGAGAGTAAAGTTCTTCTCTCTAACAGACATGGGAATGCAGTTTTTAAAGCTTTTATTTCAGTGAATTAAAGTAGATTTCTAAATAGCTAGTGTAGATCTGGAATAAATCAAGAATGGAAATTCTGTTGGACTTTGTCATGACAGGAGAAGAGCAAAGGCTTGTTAGGGTTTTTTAGGAGCTCCCCTTTTGCTTTAAGGAATTTTCCCCCATACATGTTATCAGAAGACGTTGATGGTCGGATACTTAAGAGAGACAAAAGACCTCAGACACTGGGGGGGACACCTTTTTTCTTTTACAAAAGACCTCAGCCGCAGCTGAACCACCGAGTTTCACCTAAGAGGAGAAGGAAGGAGACAGACAACAAGGCAAAGTCTTCATTAGCTTCCAGTACCAGTGATATATTCCCAGATTAACAGAACCTGGGGAAAATTATATTATTCAACAAAATATCCAAGCAGGAGCCACCCAGAGGAAATTACAGTGCAGGCTTGGTGTGGATAAACACAGACATACTTGAACTGAACAGTAATGCCTTTTACTTACCTCAGACAACATTTCCTTAGCTCATCACTTTTGGCATGAGCAGGAAGGCTGGCAAACCCCATG
>NW_008691112.1:0-2668 GCF_000695815.1 Acanthisitta chloris | reverse complement strand
AAACCATTTTAGTATGCAAAATAATGCAAATACAAACAGGACCACTTAACTAAACATATGAATTATTTATTTTCCAGTGTCTTTAATTCTATGTGCATTGCAACCTACCCAATAATGACATTGGTGATTATTTTTCTCAGGTCAGGATGTTTTTATCCAAGAAGTTGGGAAGCCACCAGTAGAAATGTATTTTGGGAGGCAAATGACATTTACTTTAAGAACACCTTCTTCCTTATGAAATTAAGGAAAATAGTCCTTTCATACAGAAACATCTTTAGTGTACAAATGTAACTTGACATTTTCCCTCACTTATCATTTTGTATTTTGGCTCTTAAAACTTCTTTTCAGTTCAAATCTACTTGGAATTACAATGCCAGTAGTAACATTTTAACCCTTGTGTAGCCTTCTTTTCCATCATATCAAATATTAGACGTCTGACCTAAACATAGGTCTGTTTGCTCAGTTCATGACTTGGATAAAATCTTTGGGTTTTTAAGCAAAAAATATTTAAGAATAAAATTGTCAGCCAAACTCAGCCCACCACAACCATCTATGCCAAAATGTTTATCACTTTATAAAATAATTGTAGTCTTCCTTATGCCAGTATTTGTGCCCACAGCATACATTTTAATACTGCTAAACCTTTTGTATCTGCATTAACAAGTTGTGTGTATACTATTTCAGGCTTTATCTGGGAGGAACTGTCATATATTCTGTGGATTCTCATTGGGTTCTCACATAGGTTATGTAGTGTTGAGTTCTGGGCACAAGTACCTATAATTGGAAGATGTGAACAGAGCCATAAACATAATAGTGATGTAAGAAAAGAATGTGTATGGCTTGAATTCATGGTGTTGAATAGAGGTTTTTACTGCCAGAAAATCTGAAATCTGATGAGCAACAGTGAAGAGGGGAGACTTGGGAAGTGTGTGGGCAGTCTTTTTGGGGTTTTGCCATGGTAACTTCCCATTGCTACAACAATTTTACAGGTTAAAGTTGGAAACGCTTACTGAAAAAGATCCTGGTGTGCCAGACAGATAGAGAAAAGTGAAACGAATGGAGTGGATTCCCTCTTACTTTCAGCCAACACAGTGGAAACAAACTGCCTTGCACTTAGCCTTTGCACACTGCAGCTTGAGCAATCACGGAGGAAGAGGAATTAGAAGGAGAGTGACTGAATATAACCAAATAACCACTAATTCACCACAATAGATTAATATTCTACAACTGCCTTTGCTAAAGAGAGTCTACATAAGTACTGCTTTAGCTATGTAGGTGGGCTAGAAGGCCAAGTCAGCCTCAAGGCTGACTCCCTTACATTAGGAAGAATTGCTTCACAGAAAGGGTGATTAGACACTGGAATGGACTGCCCGGGGAGGTGGTGGAGTCACCACCCCTGGAGGTGTTTATGGAGGCACTGGACATGGCACTTAGTGCACTGGTCTTGGTGACATGGTCGTGTTTGGTCATCAGTTGGATTTGATGACCTCAGAGGTCTTTTGCAACCTGATCGACTCTGTGAAAACAAGTTTCCTCAGCTTTCCCTCACTTTGCCAGGATCAGACCTGAGCTGAATATTAAATTACATGCCATTCCCTGCCTGTTCTGAGCCGTAAGAGTTAGCCACGTTCATAAAAAGAGGCAACAATAAATTAAGACTAATTCAGTTAGAAAGAGACTGCAGTTAAGTAGCGTTGCTCTTTATTTGCAAAACATTTTTATTTACTTTGCATGTGTACAGCATGTTTCCAGAGCCCAAGCTTGACAAGTTGTGAGCATTTGGAGGTTTTATGAAAATTTATACCTTGAAAAATAATTGTTTGGGAGTTTAAATCCTCTGAAAGAAGAGACTGTGATGTAAAAAAATTTGATAGCCCATACTGACAATGCAAATAAAACTCTTGCTGCAGCAATGACACAGGCCAAGAAGGCCAACATCATCTTGGCCTGTATCAAGAATAGTGTGGCCAGCAGGGCTAGGGAAGTGATCATCTCACTGTAGTCAGCATTGGTGATGCCACACCTTGAGTACTGTACTTAGTTTTAGGCCCCTCACTTTAAAAAAGGACATTGAGGCACTGGAGTGAGTCCAGCAGAGCAACGAGGTTTGTGAAAGGTCTAGAAAACATGTCCCGTGAGGAATGGCTGAGGGAGCTGAGTTTGTCTCGTCTTGAGAAGAGGCAGCTTAGGGGTGACCTCATCACTCTCTACAACTACCTGAAAGGGGGCTGTAGAGAGGTGGGAGATGGTCTCTGCTGTCATGTCTGCAGTGAGAGGACTAGTGGGAATGGTCATAAGCTGAGAGAGGTGAGGTTCAGAGTAGATATTAGAAAATAGTTTTTACTGTTAGGATCGTCAGGGTTGCCCAGGGAGGTGGTGGAGTCACCATCCCTGGAAGTGTTTAAGAGCCATCTGGACATGTCGCTGGGAGATATGGTTTAGGCTAACGTTTGGACCCGATGATCTTAAAGTTCTTCCAACCTCGACGGCTCCGTGACCCTAATGGCGCAGATACTTGAGGTGAACATAACACGCCCTTTGCGCCCCGCGGAAGACGATGCTGCAGCATTGCCGGCTTCAGCTCCCGGCGATCCGACAAGCGACGGGAGCTCAGCGGCGTCGCCCGGCGGCCTCGCTCCGCGCTCCCACCGCGCCGTTCCCGGTGTCT
>NW_008691111.1:0-1067 GCF_000695815.1 Acanthisitta chloris | reverse complement strand
ATTATTCCCAAGGACACCAAAAAAGGAATTGCTGATTGGGGCAGAAAGCTGCCTTCTCTTGTTCCAATTCAGCCACTAAAGGGTCGTGGAAGAGCAGCTCGGAGGAAGTGGGATCCTCTTTGTTAAGGGCTCCAATCACTCCCTTAGCATAAAACAGCATCATACGCCCCAGGGAATCATACAGGATCATCTCATTTTACAGAAACAAGGAGGAAATGATGACTGCTGACTTGCTGGCACAGAAACCCCTTCATCTAAGCCTTTGTCCTTGGAAGGCCCCAGCTCAGCTGTTGCACATCTCAGTAACTTCCAGCTGGCTACCTAAAGTTGCCCTGTCTTCATAGTCCCTCACATAAGCTAAACTATCTCCCTCATTTTTCTGCAACACAAGATAAACTATCGCCCTCATTTTTCTGCTTTGCTCTGTCTCATAGTTACTGCCTCTCAGATCAGCTCATGCCAAGGACTCTGCCTAAGGGAACTGAAAGCACTAGAGTTAACAAGAGGTCTGTGCCTTCCCAGAGGAGAGGCAGTTAGTTATCAGAAAGGGCCCCCCAGGATTTCACAGGGTCAGTTACCTTTTCGAGACATCAAGGGAAGCCTTGAAAGTGCACTGGTAGTTCTTTGCTTTTTCTGGAGTGAAGGTCACAGTCGCAAAGGTGTGGGAGAAGCCGGGCAGGTACATCTTAACGGGATCCACCTTGAAAATCTTGCTGATGTTGCTCTTAAGCTGGGGGAGCCCACAGAGCTGTGTTAGGAGAAAACATCTTTTAACATGACTCAGTGATATTCACAGATGTGTCACTGGGAACAGCTCCAGACCATGCCTGTCTTCCTGCTTCCCTGGGCAGGCCCCCTCCATCCCAAGGGATGCTGACTTAGCGCTAAAGCCCAGGACTGCAAAAGCTTGCTCTGAGCACTGGGCAACCACTGAAGTGTTGTTTAAAGAGAAGGAAAAGCCTGGGAGCCTGAGGAAATGCTCTGCTTTGAGCCCAGGCACATCAGTCCCTAATAGCCTCTCCGTGTGCTTCCATGAGACATTCAGAAGGATTCAGGTCTCCCACCAA
>NW_008691110.1:2827-5225 GCF_000695815.1 Acanthisitta chloris | reverse complement strand
CTGTCCCGGGATGCAGCAGCTCTGTCCCGGGATGCAGCAGTCCCGTCCCGGGATGCAGCCGGCCCGTCCCGGCCCCGCGGGTTCCATGCCGTGCCCGGGCTGTGCAGCGCCGTTCGGCTCCCGGGAAAGGTCGGCTCTGTGCCGATGGTTCCGGCTCTGTGCCGATGGTTCCGCCTCCGTTTCGTTCCGCTCCCTCCCTGCAAACACTGGGGCTGTGTATGTGTGTGTATATATTCAATAGAGAACCCCGGGATGCAGCCGGCCCGTCCCGGCCCCGCGGGTTCCATGCCGTGCCCGGGCTGTGCAGCGCCGTTCGGCTCCCGGGAAAGGTCGGCTCTGTGCCGATGGTTCCGGCTCTGTGCCGATGGTTCCGCCTCCGTTTCGTTCCGCTCCCTCCCTGCAAACACTGGGGCTGTGTATGTGTGTGTATATATTCAATAGAGAACCTTGCCACAGAATAGAATCATCTGCACTAACATTTGAGCAACTCTCACAACTCCTAAGCATCTTCCTGAACGGTTAGTGCAAATCTATTCCTCCTGTTTGCCCTTCACGACACCTTTAGAATTGTTCTTCTAGAATGATACATGCAGAGCACTCAGACCTGAATGCAGCTCTCCAGGTGGGAATCATGTGCAGGGAAAACTGCTAACGAACATAAAGCTAACCTGAGTGAACAGTCCCCTTGGAAAGAGAGATAAACGCCTGGAGAGAAAGTATGAAGGGAGAAGAGTAAAACAGAAACAAAAGCAAAGAACGTTATTCATTCATGGTGTCTAAAGCTTTTATAGACTGCTTGAGGGATGTAGATTTAAGGCAGTGTTTGTAACATCAGAAGAGAGACTGCAGAGCCCTCACTTGTACACTGGGCTTGTTCTTGGTCAGGATATACCTTGGAAAACCTGGCTGGAAACTGCCAAACAGCTGCAGTGATTCGAGGAAACACCACGTATGGTCTTGAGATAATCGGATTGGTGCAGAGCCTACTGAAAAACAGTGTTCTCTTTAGCCCTTCTTTATAGGCTCAGTGATTGTTATACAATATAGCATCCATGAAAATTAATCTGTACAAATCGAGTACATAAATTGGTGTGTGGTTTGTAACCACGGGAAGTTTTCTTTAGAGACAATCTTAAGCAATTTTGAGGAGTTTAGCCTGGTTAAAAACCACTTATTTAGCCAGCAGTAAATAGATCCCCTGGGGACTAAGTAAATGAATAAATCAATGGGAAAAAATAATCCAGTCTCTGGGGCTTTCATGGAAAAGTTAGCAACTGTGTTTCACTTGGCTGCTGGGAAAAGAGTTGGATGGATTTGAGTCCTCAGAGGTGAAGAAGCAAATGAAAGGAAATAGAGTCATCTACAGATTCTTGGAGATCCCATTTATACCAGCAGGATGGATCCTCTGTTTGCTACTGTGTGGGAAACAAGTCTCACAGAGAAGAAAGCTGCCTCAAAGGGAATCTGTCACCTGCCAAACCGAGGGAGCACACCTGAGCCAGAGACAGCTCTCACAGCTGGAATCGTGTTGCTTGGCGTGGATGTTTAGAGGAGGCTGAAACAAATGGATTAAATTAATTTCTGTGGGATTTACATCTGCAAAAAGCTGCTCCTTCCTCAAAGCTAAAGTATTTCACCACGGAGTGGCTCATTGTCCTGTCACAGCAGGACTGAGTCTGTGTGAGTCTGGGCTTAAAGAAAAAACACACAGGATATCATTTTGGCCCCTAGTAAAGAAATCAGAATGTGCACAGATTTCTTTGCATGTGCATTTGAATTTCTATGCATTTATAGGTGTCAGAATGCCATGAGTTGTCAGGGTGACTGTATCTGAACTCTCCAGGCTTCACCCATGCTGTGTGGCTGGGAGTGAGAGATTAGCTGAGTTGACTCCTTTCTCTTATGCATGGAGGAACATCTCATGTTTCAGGCATCTGCTGTTCTCTCTCTTTTGTGTGCCACAGGAGCCAGGCAGCGCAGTGAGCTGTGTGAGCAAGGGCAAAGTCACTTTGAGGAGCAAATTACAGCTTTTAGCAGGCTGCTGGAGGCTTTGCATCTGGTCCCAGCAAATCGTTACAGCTCCCATGCTGCTCCAAAAATTATAAAGAAGGGAGAAGTCTGAAGAGAACTGAAGGTACTTTGGGTTTCACTGAAATCAAGAGCTGCATCAAGAGCTGCAGAAATGCTGAAGTGCATCGCACCTTTACACTTTGCAGGTGGAACAAAGTTGCTGCCTCCCAGGTCTTCCTTTGTTTCTGAGGGGAAATCATCATAGAATCATAGAATTTAAGGGTTGGGATGGAATTTACAGATCATCTAGTCCCAGTCCCCTGGGCAGGGACACCTCCCACCAGAGCAGGTTGCTCAAGGCTCATCCAACCTGGCTGTGAACACTGCC
>NW_008691110.1:0-2592 GCF_000695815.1 Acanthisitta chloris | reverse complement strand
TCCCTCAGCCTGTCCTCCCAGGGAGATGCTCCAGTGCTCTTATCTGCTGGGCCCTGCCCCTGACGTGGCCGTGCAGGCTGCAGGGAAGGCTGACCCTGCATTCCCTGGCACACAGAGCTTGGTGCACAGCCTGTGCTGTCACACTGCATCCACAGAGCTGGCAGAGGGCAGTCCAGGAGGTGTGTGCGTCTCCTGAAGCTGCCACAGAGCCTCCTAAAAATGGGATTGTGACTCAGCTTGAGCAGGCAGGGGATGGAAAATGCCAGCTGCCACATCAAGCCTCATCCTGCAGCAGTAGTCCCCGTGCTCCAACGGCGAGCGGTCCGGGGTGCAGCAACATTCCGTGTGTGTGGATCCCACTGGCTCCTGTGAAACCCTAATCACTTCACACAGGCTACAAAGCTGCTCCTTCTATTTGGTTAATGAATCCAAGCATAAAAGCAACATGTGGCAAACTAACCATGAAAGAAAAGCCTCATTACTGTATCATTCTAGAAGGACAATTATAAAGGTGTCATGAAGGGCAAACAGGAGGAATAGATTTGCACATTCAGGAAGAACCGTTCAGGAAGATGCTTAGGAGTTGTGAGAGTTGCTCAAATGTTAGTGCAGATGATTCTGTGGCCTCTGAAGATTCTTTACTGAAGTTTCCTGGGATGTTCCTTTTTTTGTGTTAGAGTTTGGGGGGGGTCAACTGATCAGGAAAGTGAAACAGTGTAGTTTTGTGTGGGTGATAAATTAGGTTCTATAAAAAAAGAATAGCAGATATGAACTCTCTCTCATTTGTACATATACTACCTGGGCTGCAAGCAATCAGAGTGAGATTATGGATAGTTACACAGGAAGAGATTTTTTTTACAGAGAGAGTGCTCAGGCATTGGAATGTGCTGCCCAGGGAGGTGGTGGATTCACCATCCCTGGAGGTTTTCAAGCTGAGACTGGATGTGGCACGTAGTGCCATGGTCTAGTGACCACAGTAGGGCTGGATGTGATAATCTTGGAGGTCTCTTCCAACCTGGTTGATTCTATGATACACAATTGCCTGATTGCTAAATGTTTCCTCCTGTTTGAGCCTTGCAAGCACAGGGCCAGCAGTGCTGCCTGCTTAAAGTGGATCTGTCTGCATTGCAGGAACTACCTACCCCCAGGAGAAACAAATTATGCTGTGATGGGGCCCTTAGAGTTAATCAGAGATTTCATCTTGAAAGGGGTTTAACATGCCCCAATCCTATTAACTTATAAGAGAGCTGTGATTTCTATGCCCCTTTTAAGATCATGACCTAATAATTTTAATTGCTGGAGCATGTTTTATTTATTTTTATGTTAAATTGTTGTTGGTCCATTCATGGAAACACTTCCATGGTGGGTGAGTCAATGGAATACAGAGAGTATTTCCCCTGTATTCCCTGTCTTCGTAGGAGAGATGCTGAGAGAGCTGGGGTCATTCTCTGGACAAGAGCAGGCTCTGGGGAGACCTGACAGAAGCCTTTCAGTACCTGAAGGAGGCTTACAAAAAAGAGGGAGAACAGCATCTGGTATAGGAGGCTTATAAAAAAGAGGGAGAGCAGCATTTGGTATAGGCAGATAGTGATAGGACAAAGAGGAATGGTTTTAAACTAAACAAGGAGAGATTTAGATCAGATGTTAGGAAGAAATCCTTCCCTATGAGGTGCTGAGGCTCTGGCACAGGGTGCCCAGAGCAGCTGTGGCTGCTCCATCCCTGGAGTGTTCCAGGCCAGGCTGGATGGGGTTGGAGCAGCCTGGGCTGGTGGGATGTGTCCCTGCCCAGGGCAGTGGGTTGGAATGAGATGGTCTTTACAGGCTCTTCCAACCCAAGCCTTTCTCTGACTTTATGATCTTAATTTTCCAGCCACGTTCCAACTGGGACAACTCTCTGCATCTCTACATCAGCATGGTATGGGTGTGGAACCTGTGCCTGCTTTTGCATGGGGATGTTTGGCCAAATGCCTCTTGCTGGAAAACCACACAGCAGCTTTCATTCCCTACCTGTGTGGGAAGAATGAGGGTTAGATATCCTCATAAGCAGTGAACTAAGGAATCCCTTTGTGTTAGCACCAGCACTCAGAGGAGGGCAGGCTGTAAGAATCATAGAACCATAGAACCATCAAGGTTGGAAGAGACCTTTCAGGTCATCAAGTCCAACCATTAACCTGTCACTGCTGGAACACCTAAACCAGATCCTCCAGTGCCACATCCAGACACCACTTCAACAGCTCCAGGGATGGTGATTACTACACCACCTCCCTGGGCAATATCCCAGTGCTGAAGACCACAACAGGGAGAACATTTCTCCTAACATCTCCGCTGACTCTAAGGGAATCATAGAATCAACGTGGCTGGAAGAGATCTCAAAGATCACCCTCCCATGGTCACTAGCCCATGGCACTAAGTGCCACATCCAGTCTCAGCTTGAAAACCTCCAGGGATGGTGAATCCACCACCTCCCTGGGCAGCACATTCCAACACCCGATCGCTCTCTCTGGAAAAACCCTCTTTTACCCCCCAGACTCGCACGAGCGCTGTGTAACGTTAACCGGGAGCAGAGGCGGGTCGGGGGATCACACCTGGCCC
>NW_008691109.1:668-13118 GCF_000695815.1 Acanthisitta chloris | reverse complement strand
GGCCCCTCACTTTAGAAAGGACACTGACGTGCTGGAGCGAATCCAGCAAAGGGCAACAAGGCTCATAAAAGGCCTAGAACATGTGTTGTATGAGGAACGACTGAGGAAATTGGGTTTGTTTAGCCTTGATAAGAGGTGCAGGGGTGACTTCATGGCTCTCTCCAACTACCTGACAGGGGGTTGTAGAGAGGTGGGGGATGGCCTCTCCTGAGCTGAGACAGGGGAGATTCAGATTAGATATTAGGAAAAAAATTTTTACTGTTAGGGTGGTCAGGCATTGAAATAGTTTGCCCAGGGATCTGGTGGAGACACCATCCCTAGAAGTGTTTAAAAGGCATCTGGATCTGGCACTGGAAGATATGGTTTAGGGTTTTAGGGGTTACAGCAGGTTAATGGTTAGACTTGATGTTCTTAAAGGTCTCCTCCAACCTTGATGATTCTATGATTCTATGAACTGCTCTTCCTGATTGGTGAAGTAGCTACAAATGTGCTTATCTAATGTGCTAATCAGGCTGTAATTTTTCTTACACTTTCTTACCGTGATCATAACTTGGCATATCAAATCTATTTTATTCACATACCACACCTGCAATAATGAGGACACAAGTAACACCAGCCCGTATGGCCTAGCAGGGGGCTCTGAAGCAAGACTCGTGGGTTTATTTCTCAGACCCATTGTTCATTTATTTTAATGCTCCCATCCCCATTGAATGAACATGCCAAATACACAGTGAATAGCTAAGGAGCATTTGAGATTTCTTTCTGCATACTTCAGTGATTTTAACATAATATTATCTTGAAAATGCAAAATTGTTTGAGGCAATGAACAGTGGTGTAAAATACATCAGAATAAATAATTCAGAACAGAGTGTTTTTCAATCAACTAATATTTTTTCTCATATTATTTTGAATCATATCAGAAATATGATAGCTTTATACAGTCAGAAATTGAGCCAAGTCATTCAGGCATAATCATGCCTTTTCTTGGGTATGGATAGAGAAGCTAATCTTGCACTGTGACTTAATTTCCAGTGAATGGGGAACTTACAGTACATTACCCTGTGTGGAGCCATTAGGAGTGTCATAGCCTTGTCAAACCTTTGATTCCACATTCACAAAAAACGTCTTCGTATTACTGAGCTATGGAATGATTACGCATTTAATTATTCAATTGAAAGCGCTGTTTCTGTGAGCTCCTTCTGATTTCCCTCTAGTTTCCTGAATAAATAATGAAAACAAGGGTTTCATGCTGTAAAGTAGCATCTATAAAGATATTTTTTATATTATGTGCTGGTTTGAGCTGAAGTAGAGTTAACTTTCTTCACAGAGGCTAGTATGGGGCTATGTTTGGATTTTGTGCAGAACACAGAGTTGATAATGCAGAGATGTTTTTGTTACTGCTGAGCAGAGCTTACACAGAGTCAAGGCCTTTGCTGCTTTCCGTACTGCCACGCTGGCAAGGAAGTTGGGGATGCATGGGAGATTGGGAGGAGACACAGCTGGGACAGGTGACCCAAACTGACCAAAGGAATATTCCATACCATATGACATCATGCTCAGTATATAAGGTGGGAGGAAGAAGGAGGAAGGGGGAACATCTGGAGTGATGGCGTCTGTCTTCCCAAGAAACCGTTATGCGTGATGGGTCCTGCTCTCCTGGAGATGGCTAAACACCTCCTGTCTTTGAGAAGCAGTGAATTAATTCTTTGTTTTGCTTTGCTTGTGTGTGCAGCTTTGTTTTTATCTCAACCCATGACTTTTTGTAGCTTTTACCCTTCTGATTCGCTCCCCCATCCCGTTGGTGGGTGTGTGAGCTGCTGCATGGTTCTTGGCTGCTGGCTGGGGTTAAACCACAACAATTAAAAAGTCTGGATTGTCAGTTTAGTCTTTAATACTTTCCTACACATCAACTAAAGACAGATTTTTAAAGCAATGGAAAATGAAAGCACACATATTTTATGCTCAGTTTCAAGATGAAAGTGTATGCTTGACTGCATAGTTCATTCTTTCCATTTTCTGAAGTCTAATTAAATTGTTGGTTTATCTGTAGCCCAGATGTTGAATTAATTTAGTTAAAAACTAAAAGAAACTGTGTTAATGGGTAAACAGGATCGTGTTATGGGTTTCCTGTAATTAATAGGGAGCTCTGAAAATTCCTTCATTCTAACCGAGTTGACAAACTGAGCCCAGCTGTTGAGCAGTCAGTCTTCTCTGTGCCATGTTCTTGCAAGTGGTCTCAGGCAACTCTGAAGGGATGGAGAATGGCAGGCAGTAAGAAGGATTTTAGATCTTCAGCCATAACAAAGCCATCCAGAATGAAGTTAGGGGACCACTGAAGAACTTCCAAGGGGTCTGATCTACCTGAACTTACGTTCTTGTTCAACACCACAGTACTGGAGTGGGTCCTCCAGCCTGCTCTAAGCTACCATTGGAAATGTATATTTTTGGTAGAGATGTCTCTCTTTGCCTCAGAAGCTATTTCCAGCATCATATCAATCCTGTATGACTTCATGGCATGGCCTGTGGCCATTTCAATTTGGCTTTGTGAGAGGGAGCCTCACTGCATCTGTGTATCCCAGGGAAGGGAAAAAACCCGAGCCTCCATGTGCCTTATTTTAAATGTCTAAAACTGTATTTTAAGACTACCATTGGTTCTTGCTTGTTTGGGGCAGCTAGGTGAGGTGGTTTGGAGAGTGGGAAAAGGATGAAGGAAGAGTACAAGTGCTTGTGCTGCATCAAGTATTTCTAGTTTCTCTTCATTTTGGGCTGGATTTTGCCAAATAGTTTCAGCCTTTCGTGAAGGCATGCAGCCTGTGGAGATGTAGGAAGATAACTGTGCAAAGGCAAAAAAATGTCCCCCCATGCAACCTCAGCACCTGGAGGTTGCCACATGTATCATCTCCATAGGAGCATATTCCCTTTTTCATATGCCTGCATACAGACATAGAGTTACTATGCCCCACCTCCTCTTCAACCCTTTCTAAATGAATTCCATGAGATAGAACAAGGTGAAAGTCTTCCTCCGAAAGCAATATTTCCATGTGCAAACAGGAAAATATGTGCAGGAAAACAACAGCAAAGTCCAAAACCAACACAGACCAACTTGGGTCCAGGGTTGGGAAGGGGCTGTCTGGATAAAATAAAATAGATTCATTTTCTAAAAACGTTTTTTGAAAATCTTTGTTTTTCAGCAGAGCAGTATATTACATGGCAATATAGAAAATTATTTTCTATCAAAGATTATCGAAGAGTTTCCAGATGAGTTGATAATACCTAATGTCTCACTTCAATAGTGGTTTACTTTGGCAGATCTCCCTGATATTTTGTTATATGCACACCTCATCAAATCTTCCTCCTGCAAACCCATCAGATTCTTTTCCTCATAGTCTCTCTGCAACAAATATTGTGTTTCCTAATATGTCCTTTAAAAAGTCTGACTTGAAAGCATATTACTTATTCAGTACATGTACTATGACTACTGGCAGACTATGTAACACAACTCAAATACTTTCTAGAGTTTGCAAGTTCAGAGGCTTGCTAGGAAGAAAAGCAAAAGCATTATTAGAAGCTTCTAACAAGCTTCCTGAAAAAGTCATAAACACCCCAAAGCATTTCCAAAAGAAAAATTAGTGCAGTAAGCCAGCATAGAACAGCACAGAAGTTTTTTTTCTAAATGAGAAAATTAGTTTCAGTCCAAAAGGAAATAGACTGTCAGCTTGCAAAGCTTTATGAAGAAAAATAAGTATCTAAACAATGTGAAGGAAGACACTGAGTGGTGTTCAGCTTATAGATTTACATGTAAGCGTAGATATCTGCCCATAACTGTCTGCATGTTAGTTAATTTTGAAGACCTAGGCGGTTTGGCAGAAAGCAGGTGCCCACCTTTGCTCCACTGAAGCACTGTCTACTCACCATCAGGCTCCACTCAGGACACTCAGATCTGGACCTCTTGGGTACCTAAGACACCCACGGGATTTGCAAGATGGACAGAAGTATCAGGATGTCAGAAGGATGTCCATGGTCACCTTAAATTGCACTGAGTTCCCATTTTAGAAATGAAGATCATCCTCTACCAGCTGTACAGACCAGATTTCCATTGATTGCAATGAGGTGGTAATGCTAATCTGCTGGTAAATCTCATTAAAGGCATTGAATCTTTGCAGATACTTGGCTTTATTTCAAATTTGCTTCCTGTCCTTTGACTTACTTTCTTTCCAATGAATTGAGAGTAATGGCAAATCACCTGATAGCACCATGAGCCTTGCATTTTTTTCTGTATTTCTGCTAAATTTGCCATCTTCAATATTTCCATCATCAACTGAAAAATTTCAGATTTACTTTCTGAGAAAAAACTTTGTGTATTGAATATGGGGATTTAAAAATAAGTCTTGAAAATGTGCCCTGATGATAGCAATAGAAAGCAAAAGGTAGACAGTGAATGTGAAGAGTGTGTTAAATCTTCTGACCTGAAGCTACTCTCAGGATCTATGAGGGACTCATAGGAGTTGAATGCTTAGAGATGGAAATATTGGGGCTATGTCAATCACCAGTGAGGCCAGATGAGAGTAATCATTTCGTGTGACAGGGATTTAACCTTTTTTGATCAAATATCTGAAAACTAGCTCACTGTCACTTGCTCTTAGGGCTCTTGCATCCACACTTTTTAGGGGCTGTCGTGGTTTAGGAGTGGTATTCCCTGATTTAGTGTTTCCACTTGAATCCCCCAGACCACTTGCCACTCACTCACTCCCCCACCCCCTCCCTGGGATGGAGGGAATTTGAGGCACAAAAGGTAAAGATGTCTGGTTGAGATAAGAACAATTTACTAAGAAACAGCAATGAAGTGAGAAAATTAACAGTTACAAGTGTATTAATAACAGAGACAGGTGAATCACTGACACATGATGGCTCTCCATGTGGAGCCCGGCGCTACCCGTCTGCACACCCTGCCCCCCACCGAACAGGAGCTGGAAGAAAGGGTACTCCCCCTCCTGTTCAGCATGAGGACAAGGGGCAACCTACTCGAGAGGAATTTAGTGTAACTATCTTCTCCTCAGCTGCTTGGATATTCCATTTCTTTTCTCTTTTTATTTGGTACCAAATTGCCTGAATTCCTCTTCTCTTTTGTTCTCTGTGAATCACAAACTGCCAGTGGGTTTTATTTTTCTTTTTGGTGTGAGGAGTGGGTTACATATGGAATATAAATTTTATTTTGCAATTAATGAAAACTTTGGAAAGTTGGTCATCCAGTTCTTGATTTATAAGCAGCATATTTCATTGTTTTGTTTATGATTCACTCCTACTTCTTACATTGTAACTTGGATTTGTTTACTCAAGCTCTTTGCTGGATCCAAGCAACATGGTGGTATAAAAGCCAATAATTTATGTTCTCCAAGAGGGGAGGCCAGCACATGAGATTTGTATGCTGAATCTCTCATAGCCTGTAGTGAGCAAGAGTAGATGCTACCACTTGACAGCTACTGGTTATCTACAGAAAATGCTACAATATCAACTTTATTTAAACTACGGCTAGAAGATTAGCCTGTTAGCCATGAAGGGAGCAATAAGCCCCAAATGAATTTTTCTCTAAATCTTGGCTGCTCAGGAAACTTCAGGGATTTCAAACCCAAATGACTGCTTAACAGTTAGGTGTAAATTAAGTTTGCAAGTAGATGTGGGCTGAGGTTAATTTAGTGGGATGTTTTATTCTTTATCAAAAAAGAAATTCTGAACTCCATAATTTCTAGCAGCACAGAATGGTTATATTAGGAGAGAAAGGAAGCACCAGTTATTGCAACAGCAAAATTAATGCATTATGTTGCTCTCACAAAGGAGGAATTACATGTAATCTGTGTGCAAATCCTGAACTCTGAACAGATGTCATGTTCAGTAAAGGACAATGAGACAATTTAATCAAAACAAGCAAGGTCTCATGTCCTAAGCAAAGGACCAGGAGCCAAGAAATGCTGGGTACTCTTTCCAGCTCTGACAATGACTCACAATGTGACCTTGGCAAGAGATTTAACTGCTTTGGACTTCATTCAGATCTAAAGTGATCTGAACCAGGAATAAGCTTACTTTGGGGGCCATTAAGGTCAATTATATGACTGAGTGATTTCAGCTAGTATCCATGGAGGTGTAATAAAGAAATTCAGGCGGGGTAATGAATTTGCCACAGGTGAAGTGACCCACACAGCTTGTCTGTGCCCACTAGTTTCAGTAACAAACACTTTTCATACTAACTGGAATCCATGGCAAGAATTAAAGGCTGGGATAAAGACATCAGGAGTATATGCTTGGGGTATAGAAAGTTTAATAGTTACAGTAGGCCAATAAGACAGCTATGCTAAGCTTTCTTCCCTCCCACTAGAGGTTTAGAAATAAGAATGAAGCAAACCTGTAGTAAAACATTGCTGTAGAAAAGATTTGTTGCTTTAGAAGAGGGGGAAAATGGAGAGAAATCTCTGAAGACTGCTTAGTAGTCAAAGCTGTGTTTTTATCTAGCACAGTAAAAAAGAAGATAGCAATTCTTTTGGACTGGAATAATATTTTAACTTTTTTTAGCTGTTTTTCTATGCAGTGTCCTTTCTCACAACCATTTCTTCCTCAGTAGTCATATTCAGCCTACTCGGCTTCAAAGCATCTAGTCTTCATGATGCTGAAAGCAGGCAAAGAAGAGTTTCCATTCACTGCTGTTTGACTTACTCCATTTCCCTCCTTGTCTCCCAACAGCCAGCTCACCGCTGAAAAAAAGGTTCAAACGCCATGAAATTGAAGCAATCCAGTGCGAGGTGCATAAGATGTGCAACTACACCAAGATCCTGTCCACGAAAAAGAACCTGGATCATGTGAACAAGATCCTGAAAGCCAAGCGGCTGCAGAGACAATTAAAGACAGGCAATAACTTCATCAAGAAGCTGAGGGGGCGTCCTTGGAAGCAACCCCTTTCCTTTGATGAAGACTCCAGAGACCAAATGCCTGTTCTGGAAAAATGCATTGACCTTCCCAGCAAAAGAGATCAGAGACCAACACTCAACCCTTTAATATTAGAGCAAGCAGCCACTCAAGATACAATCATGGCCACCATTGAGGCTGTCATACACATGGCTCGAGAGACACCACCCCCACCACCTCCTTCCCCTCCTCCAACCCCTTTCCCTCCATCCCAGATGCTCTGGGTTGGGAAAAGAGAAAGCAAGTCCCTGCAAGAGGAAGAGGAGGACATGAAAGTGAAGCGGCACCAGAAAGGCAGAGGGAACGAAAGCGAAGGCCTTCCCTAAGGCTGGTGCACCTCATCAGATGTCGGGTGCTGGTAGCAGGGTATGCCAGGACTGAGGGACTGGAGACATGTATTCCGCTTCACCCCCTCAGCAGCACCAGACTCACTCATCCCTTTGGCAGGCAGAACCCATAGCAGAGAGCTGTGCCAGATGAGGTATGCATTTGTCCCCAGCCCCCTCAGGAAACAGTGGGGAAAGGTGTGGGAAAGGTTGCGGGTAAGGGGGGGATGGGTGTGTGTGTCAAAGCTGGGGAGAGCATCTATATTGCAGAGTTTCCAAAACTAATCAGAATCTCAGCATTGCTGTTCTCGTACTGTAACTGGAGGTATGAAGTCATCCTTGCAGAGAGCTGAACATTGTCACTGGGGCTGCATGCTCAATTCTGATTCTGTTTGGCTGGCCAGGTGAAACTAAGACTAACCTTACCATAGTAGAAATCACTGTGAAAAAAAAGGAAAAAAAAACCACTACAAAAAAGTAGTGTCATTTTCTCAACTATGATCTTGGTTATAATCTGCTTAATTTTTTTCCCAGTTTTATACACCTACCAGGCTTTAGGGAAGCATAACCCAAAATGTCTGACTCCTGCTAGAACTATATATTTCTTTCTCATTTACTTGCCTAGTTACAATTTGCTGCAATATAGGCAATAGAAAAGTAGAGCCTTACATGCATGCACACTCATTCTGAGTGCTATCTCAAGGAACAATGGAATGCCACAGCATTTGCATAAGGTACATATGGATATTCAGTTATGATAGCATGTTTCTATGAAGCAATTTGGCAATGACATGTGAAAATGGGGTCATTCATCAACCAAGTTGTTTTGATGCTTGGTACATATGAGTAGAGAACAGCAAGACAGTTCTGGGGAATAGAGTTATAGTAAACATGGGCAAAATCACCAAAAAGAAAATAGCAAAAAAAAAAAAGATTAAAGAAAAAAAAAGGACAGGAAAGATAGAGTAAAAAGACAGGGCCCAAACCTACCAGTTCTTACCACCTATAGTTCCCAGTGAAATTGATGGGAAACCCAGGATCCAAATAATTTGCATTGGATGGCAATGCCTTGAGAGGTTCTTTTAAAGAAAATAGATTGTTTAAAAAAAACTATAGAACAAAATCTTATGGAAAATAGGTCTTTTCTTGGCAATTATTTCTTACAAGGAAGTGTTCTTATCTGAAAATAAAAATATTCAAAGGGTATCACCACTGCAATTGTATTAATGCCACTTTGGACATGTTCTCCAAGTTGTTGTTGCCTTAATAATCTAAAAAAAATATTTTTTTGTACATAATGTAATTATAAATCTATCAGTCTGCATGGATGCAAACTGTGTGTGACTAGTCGTCTCTTTAAACGGTCAGTTTCTAATTGTATTTCTCATTCAACTTGTCTATTAGCCATTGGGTAACCATTGGGTAAAATACTAGAGCTCCATTTCCATAGCCCAATTAAAATGCTTATCTAAAACAAAGGCTGAACAGGAAACTGTTCCATTGCAGTAACTTTGTTTCATTTCTTTTTTAAGTCCTGCAGTACACTTAACACCTGGCAAAGCAAGATGAATATTAAAATGGGAGTGGGGAGGGAAAATTCCAGCAAGGGAGTAGGGATTGGCATTATTTAATGATTCACAAATCAATTGCTATTGCCTTTTTTGAGAAAAGATTGTGTTTCTATTCTGCTATATATTTACAAAAATCATATCAAGACTAATGATGTTAACAGAACACTATAAACATACAGCTTATTATTTTTAGAGACTGATTTTTCTTAGCACCTTAGCTTATTAAAACTAAATGCATTTGGGGTTTGGATTGAGTTGGGGGGCTGGGAGAGAAGATCTTTTTTTTTTTAAGATGGATCAAATCTTGAGATCCTATCTCCTTAAAATTGCTGAGAGGGATTTTGCTTCCAATTTGTTTTGCATTGTTCATCATATTGATTTGCACTTTTCATTTTCCAAATAATGCAGCTTAGAAATAAACTGGCCAGTTGTTAATATTGTTACAGCCAATTTTCCTTTTCAGCTTTCTTGAATTAACACAGTTTTACTGAATTAAGTTGTAGGTCTGCAGAAAAAAATGCTTAAGCCTCCTTGAGCTCCTCCCTTCTTCCTTAAAAAGCATTGGACCAAAGTGTAGTTGATTAAAAAAATTTTTTTCCCTCTCTCCTTTGGGCCTGAAAGTGAGTGTCAGTGTTGCTTAAAATGACAGGAAAACTGTAAGTTTGGTGTTCCAGGTAGCTGAAACTAATCCAGATAACAACTTATCCTTAGTTTTATCTTCAGGTATCTCTTTATTAGCATTGAAGGACATTTCAATGCATAGTGAGTGGAGCAAAGGTCTGAAAGGACCAACTTCTGTCATTTAATGCCCATCATGGCTTCAAGACATGTCAGACCTTACAGAGTGCCAATAAGGGCTGGATTTGGGCTGGACATTTCTGGATGCACTGGGATACAACCTCTCCCAGGGAAAGATAATCAAGTAGCTGCTGCCTCCCATGCTCCTGAGCTTTGGGAAAAAAATGCTCTTATCCTTCCAAAAAAGTGCTATCCAAAATGCTGCCAGAGGCACAGTGCTTTAAGAAGAGCATTCGCTCAGAGGATACAACCTCATAGACCCTCCACTGAGCAAAAAAATTAAAAGGTCCGTTTCATCCTAGAGAGACTAAGGGTAGTGTTCCAAACTTTGTAGGTGCAAGCTGATAGCATATGATGGGCTCTATCCAGATGCCCAAGGTTTGTTTTTCATGGCAAGAAGGTGTAAGTAGAGTACAGTGCTGAAGTACAGCCTTGACTGTCCAAACAACAGCCTGGTGCAGCCAGTCCTGGGCTGACAGGAAGATTAGTTTGTTAATGTTATAAAGCAGACTGAAAATACTGTTAGATAGCACTCTGAATTTGCATTCTGCATGTTGCATAGTCTATAAAGACAATAAGCAAGTTGCTGACAAAATAATATTATAAGGCGATGTACTACATGCAGATCATAAAGGATTTAGTTTTAGGACTTAAGGCTAAAATCCCACTCCTGCAGTTTAATAACCAATGATATGCCATTAACAAGCTTTTGATTATTTTTTTCCCCTACCACTAGGAAGATTTACTGAGGAGTTCTCTAAATTATCTCCACACATATCCAAGAACTGTATAAAACTAGGGTGAAAGACCTTTTGCTTGTTAAGACCAAAAAGACCTTTCAAACACCTCTGCTGTGTCACAGGTTAGCACTCATCTTAGCATGCTTCAATAAAAATGCAAAACAAAATCACATGGCTGTGAGCCATATGAAATGAGGACATGGGTTTGCATCCTTTCCTTGTGTATTCTTCAACCCAGTGTAAAACCAAGAATGGAGACAAGCATATGGAGAGGAAAAACACCACAACCACTTGTGTCTCCAAGACCTTCATAGTGCCAGTTTCTTGAGCCCTTCAATATTAAATTTTCTCTGAAGCACCTTGCATGTTTTTGGGTAACTGTCAAAAAAACCCCAAAAATTAAGAAAAATAAATAAAACCCAATTGGTAATAGTCATCAGCTACTCGAGTATCCTATGGCATGGCCCGTGACTCTCCACTTGACAGCAATGCTTTGGACCATTCATGTAGAATATTGTGTTTGTGTTGTTACATTTTTTAGGTAGCGTCTGGTGCAATGAGGTGCTGGTTCGTCACTAGGGCTTCTGAGCGCTATAGTAATATGCTGAATACACAGGAATTGCTGTGAGTGCACAAGGATTTTCCCAACTCTTATTTTCACAAGCCTTGATTCAGGACTGCACTTAAGCACATTTAAGGGCCATCCTGAAGAGTAAAAAGAACAACAAAAAAGGATGGAAAAATGAAAAAAAAACCAACAAAACCAAAACATGATGATTTTCTGAATTGAGAAAAGAAACATCATGTCCTTCCAATGCCTCTTCCTTCCATATCATCCAAAAACTGGGGTACAGCAGTTCTGAGATAATTTGAAGCACATTTCAACAAAGGACACATATTTGAGATCTCCTTAAGATTCCTGTCTAGGTTATATAAAACACAACATTTAAAAAAAAAGAAAAAGAAAAAAATGAAAAATGTGCCAATTGGACAACATGGGGAAGCAGTTCAATCCCATGTTAATTTGCTTTACTTTTCTTTTTCTTTCTTTTAAGCTATTTCTTAAATAATAAATGCACATGAAGGGTTAAATATGTATATATCGTATTTCCAAAAAAATTTGAAAAATAAAATGAAAGGCGCGCAAGATTGTTTTATAAGTCATGCTGTCTAATTTTTAGTTTGTATTTATAAGTGGTTTTTAAAAGCCTTTTTTAAAGTGTAATTTGCATGTTCTACTTTGATTGTATGTAAACATATTTTAGAGCAAAAAATGTATTTGTATTTTATTGAATATAGAGGCAAGAAAAAACTTGTACATTGTTTAAAATGTTCTTTTTGTAACAGTTTTTATTCATGAAGCATTTTTGTACATTTAAAAATGGATATGAACTTGATGTTCTTTGAAGCTTAGATACATCTGGCATGCTTTAATGTCATGCTCCTTCATGATCTTAGATGCTGTTTTTTAAATTTTTTTTCTTAAACAAAGCTCAGCCTTTTTGCTACCAAATCAAGTTAGCACAGTAGAGAACACAACTAAAAAAAAAAAAAGAAAATAAAGTTCATCCTATTCATATGTTATTCATTGTGTGAAATTAAAGGAATTCAATTCAGTCTGAGTTGTGAATTCTTTTGTCTTATTTTCCATCTGTTTCCTATCACTAAGGATTTTAACAGCTTTTTGAATACTAATGCCATGCATTCACAAGCCCACTTTATGGGAATGGAGAAAAACATGCTTAGGTTCTGTTCTTTTTTTTCTTCTCTGTTTTTAAATTTATTTATTTATTATTTTCCCCAGAATATCCTTAAAAGTTGAAATGAACAGAAACATCTCTGGTCCAGATTGTGTCACAGGCACCACTATGATACAACTTGTCACCCAGGTAGAATTTCTACTCCCAAAACAGATGGGGCATGCCTCTCCACATCCCTGCAGAGAAGGGAGTCCCAGGGGCTGGGTTATGGATGAGGGGTTGACAGGAGCCAACCCTCTCCTCACTGAACATTAGAGATGAAGGGCTGTAGGACAAAGGGTATTTTCTATTGTGAGAAAAC
>NW_008691109.1:0-601 GCF_000695815.1 Acanthisitta chloris | reverse complement strand
AGTGGTCAGCTTGCATTGTACAGTCAGCCTCAACAACCACAAGTTCCTCTGCAGCAACATCAGATTTCATCTTTTTCCTTCTCAGAGAGGATTCACTATCTTCCCCAATGGCTCAGCAACCAGCACATGGAAATTAAATCTCATTTCCTGGAGAAGGCAGTGATGCTCAGGCAGAATAGATAACTTGGTGTCATCTCAAGTGCTTCCCTTCTGAAGCTTTGCAGGATGGGTTTTCTTGGTGGGACCAACTCATCCAACCACAAAGATGACCCCTCTGACTTTTGTTTTGACAGATGTTGTTTTATGTTACTGTAGTAGAGCTGCTCAAAAGATCTCGGATTTTTTTACAAGAGCATGTAGTCACAGGACACAGCAGAATGGTTTCAAACTGAAAGAGAGTAGATTTAGATTAGATATTAGGAAGAAATTCTTTACTGTGAGGGTGGTAAAGCACTGGAACTGGTTGCCCAAAGAAGTTGTGGATGCCCCATCCCTGGAAGTGTTCACGTTTTTGCTTTCTCCTCTCTCTCTTTAATATATCATATAATCACAGAATTTAAGGGTTGGAATGAACCTTAGAGATCATCTAGTCCCAACACTC
>NW_008691108.1:0-11620 GCF_000695815.1 Acanthisitta chloris | reverse complement strand
TTACAGCTCAAGTCTAATAGTTTCAAGTGGCTCAGAGGAAGAGAAGAATAACAAGGGTATTGGAAGATCTCAAACAAAAACAATACAGAAAATACCAATCCTGACAATATCTGTGAATAGCAAATGATTGTCAGAAGGTAGATGGAGATATTCTGTTCTAACACAAAATCGAACTAAATTCAAAGTTTATTATCAAAAATCCTCACAAACTTTAAAATTATGCACAATAATCCAGTAATTGAATTGTCCAAGCATGTCTTGGAAATCAAAAGGGATCTTAAAATAAAAGGGATTTTATATAGAAAAGAAATATAACCAAAACTATAACAATTAAAACCAGCAAATTCTATGGGAATGAAATTTCTCAGTTCAAGGTTTAAACCACAACCAAATTATAAGCAACTAGAAAAATGTCTAAGGTTATCCTTTCTTTTATTTTCAGTGAGTCTATTACACTCTCTTTTATTCTGAGGCTGCTGCTCTTTGAAGAAAGAACATGCCACTAAAAAAAAAGTATATATTCTCCTGAATGACAACACCCTTGTTGCCAGCAATCTAACCATAATTATGGCTGAAGTAGTTTTACTAGTTAAAAGGAAGGCAAGAAACTTCATTACCTCCTATTTTAAGTAGACAAAATCTTCCACAGTATAATGGAAGCTGAGCTCAGGCTTCTAAGCTAAGTCTTTTAAGTTAAGCACATACCTGGGGTAAAAAAACCATAATTTTTGAAGGATACCCTTGGCTGTACTTACAGAACAGCTTAATTGTTCTAGTTTTTCTGCAATTCTTCAGACTGCTTGTTTATGTATTTTTAAAATGCAGTTATATAATTGTTTGGAATGTTAGTGACAGGACTTCTGTCGGGCCTTCACTCAGACATTTCATTAAATGCATACCTGTAGCTAATGGATTTTGTCATAGTTTTCATTAGAACATATACGTAATGTGTACTTTACAGATTTCAGATGTATTTTTTTATTATTGTTCTTGGTTTAGGACCATTTCTTTTTGAAAATTAATGATAATCAAACTGTTAATAATACTCTGCTGAAGTTTTCTCATCTTGAGAAATCAAAGAAAAAAAGAAATCATCAAATCTGTTGGTCTCTTTTCAGATGGAAATATTTGTATATTGTTTCAGATTTTGACTGAAGGCAACCATCTTAACAGTCTCCATTTTCATGTTAAAGGCATATTACACACTCTGCACTGTTCATAAATCAGTCCCATTTAATTGACAGAGCAGACAGCTCTTGCAAGTTGGAAATGAAGTAACCATATTATACGCCTGTTTGAAAGGGGTTGATATGGTTCAGATCTCTTTTTTCCCTGGAACAATAAAGATTCTGATGTTGTTCCCAGGCAGAAGAATGATGTAATGAGTCAGAACAGACCTCAAGCACTTGACAGAGGACTGAGACAGGGAGCCTTCAGGAGAGGGGAAGCTTTAGTCATCTCTGGCTGGAGAAAACAGTGGAGGACAAAGACTATATAAATTTTGCCTGATTTTTAAATTATTTTTCTAATGGAAGGAAAAGCATGCTAAGAGAAAAAGAACATGGGTGAACTTCTCTGGGCAATGAAAAAGGTGCTACAGCCAAGAGGTTAGGCTACAATAATACTTGGTCTGATCCTTACCATCCATTCCCACATTATATATGCACCGGAAAACATTCTTTCTGTATTTGAACAGAGTAAGTCAAAACATTTGTGTTTGTATTTGAGCAGAATAAATCAGAACAATAAATCTTTTTCTATCCTTAATAAATTCTATTGATTACAAAGAGCTTTACTTATGGTAATAGCATACCAGGAGTGGTGCCATTTAAGCTGTCATTTGCAGAAAATAAAATTTTGTGTTCACAATTTGAGTTAGTATATTCTTGAATGTATGTGGATATAAAAACAACAATTGAAACAACATTATGGTGGAGGATGGTGCAAGCATTTAGCATCATAGATATTAACTGCAGGTCCAGGAAGCACCATTTTACAGAGCTAACAAGACCTGCCACTCAGAAAGGCCCAATGCCATTCTCATAGGATTATGTTGCTTGCTTCTCCAGAGCAATGGCAGCTCCCCAGCTAAGGCAGCACTGTACCTCATGTTGGTGGGCATATCCAAACTTAAGAGACAGTCAAGGATGAATTTTATATCCACTTAGATCCAGTGAACTGCAACCAGATATATCATAGCCTTCTTGAATTTCTTTAAAAAGTTAGGTTAAACCCCTGTACATGCCATTCTCCTGAAGTGTAAAGGGTAAAACTTGATGGATTTCTGATATCCATAAAGCAGATGGAGTTAGAGCAAGAACATGCTGAATCACGTAAAAAAACAAGTGTCTAAAAATAGGGCAGAATGTGCTGCTTAAAGGATTGTATACTTTGTTTGGCAATGTCTTGTTCATCCCTAAATTCATGACGTCTCTCACAGTGTCTTTTATGAATTAATTTCTTCTTTGCCTTGATAGTAATGTTAAAAAGTCTACTAATAAGTGCTGTACATTGAAGTCCTTATTGCCATCAATGGTTCTTTCTTGCTAAAACTGCTCCCATAAGACTTTTGCTTTACACAGAATCAAAGATATAAGTAAAGGTAGCAGAAAAATTTTCTAATGTTAATGTGGATATTTTAGAAAAAGATAACTTTATTTAAAAATATGCTTTTGTATAAGTACTGAGTGAACTCAGGGTTTTTTATCTGCAGGAAAGTAACTGACAAGAAAGAAATCTCTTTTGAAAGCATGTTTCTTCCTATATCACTGTGACAGCATTTTAAATCATCCTCCTGCTGTGGGTATATATATTCTGGTCCTTATTAGCAACACTGCAAATCTGGGTTATCAAACATGTCCTTGAATAAATCAGATGAGACTTTCATGCATAGCTAGAAAAAGATATAATCTAGGGGAGTCTGCTATTTCAAACCTTATTTAAATTGCAGACAATTTGTCCCTTCCTACCCTTGTGCTTGTAAGAATTCTTACACCCATCAACAGCTGTTTTCATTTAAGACATGGTGATTGCTTTGCTTGATGCAATATACACACAAGATGGATGATTTATTGTTAGTGCTTGTAGGGTTTTGTGCAAATTGCTGAAAAAAAGGAAAGAGCCAGTTGGTTTCTTAGATATCATTGCATTTTTATGTGTAATATTAGGTACATAATAGGTATTCCTATCACCTGCATTCTACTGCATTACAGGCAGCATCTAATTCACCATGAATATTTGATTATTCTACAAAGATTCTCATTGTTTCTGAATGCATTGCTATGAAGAGTGATGGACATTAGTATAACGAGCAGCTACATAGCAACAATAGTTTTTTAAATAAGAGGAGAAAAATAGTTATAAAAGAATTTAAATAATTAAATAATTAAAATAATTTCTTACTGATTCATTGCTGTCATTTGTTTTCTACTTGTGCTTAACTTATTATGCTGATCTTCCTTCTCTCTGATCCAGTTTATTTTCTGCAGCATTAATGCTGATAATAAACTGCAAACCAACTATTTTCCAATGAGTATTTTGACAGCTTGTTAAAATGTTCAAGAGGGTAAGGATCTAAGGCTACAAAATCCTTATAGCTACTTCAGAGAGAAAAAAAATGAGTAACTTATTTGCATCCTGAAATACTCCACAGAAGAGGCATCAGCTAGGAACCATCTGTTTTAGGATTTAGATAAACATTCAGTCTGGAAATAGAAAAACTATGCATTTGGAAAACTTTTCATAAGGAATATGTAAAACAAATTATTTCAAGATATTTGGCTATGGTGTGTGTTATCTATTAGCAAGAGATTTACATAGGTATGGATGTGTGGATTAAACAACTTATTCTGTGACAGCTAAATCTAAGATTGTATGTGATAAAGGTCATATGTGCCAAGAATGAGTGTAGATCATTTGGGTGTAGAAGTGCTGAACTTTTAAGCCACTAACTGGGTATCAAGACTTACATTTACGGACTTTGATAGATTCTCCATTGTGTGGGAGTGTGAGCTAATTTACAAAGACATCTCCAGCCCAAATGAAATGTCACAGTTCTTCTCTGAGCTGACTTTAAATGTCAGGATCCAGAGATTCAAGAATGGTGTGCACTCAAAGATCATGCAGGATTTGTAAAAAATAAATGTAGTGATGTTAGTAGGATGTTTATACACACATGTTGAAATTATTTAATGAAGACAAAATCTTTAACCCTGCTTATAATGCAACTTAGTAAGCTTATAAGCAAACATATGCATATAAAGTAATGATTTTAAAGACTCTCACCATCTGGTTTCCAATATCTTAAATATAATGAGTTTGAGGAAACTGCAGGATATGGAAGTAAATAATGCAAATTTCTTAGTGTTATGTCTGTGCATTAAGTCTATGACAGAACATTCTTACATATGGACCATCCTACTCTAATATTATACAAATTAATTCATTGGCATATGCAAGTTTTCTATAGGAGATACTACTCTAGAATACTTGTATCATACCTATAAATACTCTCAATTATTGCTAGTGAGATCTGATAAACTGGAGTGGGAGGAAATGTTTGTTTAGATGTTTGGTCTTAGCTGAAGGAAATTATCTTTATTCTCATTTTTTTGTGGTTTGCTGACAACTTCTCCAAGGAAAGAAGCAAAAATATTTTCAGTTCTTATGGATTAATTCAGTGTTAAGCATCTCTATTAAATCTGAGGGAGTGGGGTTCAAGAGGCAAATTATTTTATCAGCCAATATTTTTTATGTTAAAATTTCTGGGAATTCAGTTATGGGAAGGCTTATAGAGTAGTGTCCCAAAAGAGTATAAATAAAATTAAATGGTGTCATTATTTGTCCCTTCTTAAAGATGACAAAAATATCAGCAAAAAAAAAAAGTACTTTAACTCTAAGATAAATAGTTCAGCCATTTACTTTTCAATGTGGTTTATTACTAGCTGTATGCAGCCAATAGTTTTCCAGGACCTGCCTGCAAGGAAAATGTACCCCACTGAACAATATTTCCAATATGCCTTTGACAATCCCCACTTCTATACTCTTAAAACCGTTTTGCTGTGTATAACATAAGCCAAGATTCACTTGATTATAGAGAGAATGTTTCTGTCATATGATAAAATGTCAGACAGAAAAACTTCAGTATCCAGTCCCTACTACTAGAATAATTCGTGTACTTGACAGAAAACAGAAAACTTAATAAACCAGAAACTCTGAACAGTCAGTTCTTGACTAAGGGTTTAGAACTTTTGAAAAAAGAAAGACAGACTATAAGGCATGCTCTTCACTTAGATGGCAGCAATACAGCTGTATGGTTTTCTGTAAGCTGTTTTCACCACAGGCAGACTCATATTTTGTGATAATTTGTAGCATGCTTGTTGATTTTTCCATTCTGCCTAAAATATCCAGTGTTTTTACAAGCAATCTATGGAGCTATCATTGAATTCTGGAAGTACAATGTTATAAAATCTAAGTCTCTCTTTAGATATAATTTTGTTCCTCCTTAATGAGGGTACTCATTCAGCTACATTCGTGATAGGAAGCACGCAACTATACAATGACTCTCCAAATGTACATGCAAATGGAAAGAGAGTAAAGTGTAGACAAGAAATGCAAAAGGGATAAGCTGCAACATGAAGGAATTGTGGGCAAAGTAATAGATAAACAGAGCCTGCCCCTCTTGCCACTTCATTCCTTAATATGTGTGATAATGTTTATATATGTGTTAATTATTTTCATCCTAAAACTAACTCTTTATATAAGTCAAATGGAAAACAAGAATAAACACAAAAGATGCAGCAATTTAAAAAAATATATCTGTCCTTTCTATGTATTTTCCTAAGAGATTCTTGTTGTTGTATGTTACGTACTTCTGAAAATGTTGCCTCTGTGTGTGGGGTGTTTTACACATGTCTAACAGTGGGGTTATCAAAATAATAAAGATTAGTTTGAAGTCACTGAAAGGACCTTTATTAATGTAAAGTGCTTCCATGTTCACAAAATCAATGTCAATGCTCCCTGTCAGCAATCTCTCAAATAAATATATGTGTATTGAGTAGGCTTTATTATACTATTCTTATTTTCATATTTAGCTTCAGCTTAAATTTCAGCAGCCTGACATCTTTCTAGAGAGGGAAACTTATGTGTTTTAATGAAAAATTTACAAAAAACCAAAGTGCTTTGAACACATATGACTCGTAATTACACCACACTGTCATGCAGATAAAACTATGTTTTCCTAAGTCTAGAATAGGAGTTAATTAAGGCCTTCAATGAAATCTAAGAACTTCATGAGATTTATTGTAGAAATTGCATTAAACAGAAATTTCTCTAGGATGTGTTAAGACAGCT
This sequence comes from Acanthisitta chloris, assembly GCF_000695815.1. NCBI lineage: Eukaryota > Metazoa > Chordata > Aves > Passeriformes > Acanthisittidae > Acanthisitta > Acanthisitta chloris. Next base: position 5,269 of record NW_008691108.1, on the reverse strand, counting down.
AAACAAGAAACTGAATGCTAATCTAAAAATACAAGATGCAAAAATGTACTGGTAGATTTCTAATTTCTGAGAAACACTGCATTTTAGGGGAACCAATGATTTTTTGAGTTAACTACATGATATCACTGTCTCTAAATGCAAGTACAAGTTACTGAGTGACTGTTGTGGCATGTCTGGCAGGGCAGGAGTATGCCAAGCTCTTCAATTACTCACTTCCATGCTAAATCAGCAGCATTTTTAATCCTAGAACAGGGATTGATTCTTTAGAGCAACATGAATTTTGGCTTTTTACTTCCCTAAGAAGGATTTTTTGTGAAGTTGTACTGTGTAACTTCAAATCACTATTTTTAGTACAGCACAAATTAGTTGTGCTTGGTGCCATGTCCAACAGAGACTACTTGAGGAAAAATACATCCAGGACATTTGTGTCTTATAAAATTGTATAAAATTACAAGTGGGTTGAGTAAATTCTACCTCTCTCTGAATGACAGATGTTTAGTGGTCAGTGATTAACACCTCAATTTCATTCAGTCGTTGCAGCATGAATCTTACACAGTTCAGAAAGAGTGGAAACAAACATTCTAAATGTGTTTCTGAGAGATCTAAACTCATAAGAGATTCATCTCCAGAAAAAAATCCAACATTAAGCACACATTATAGAGGGCACAGAATGTTTTTATGAAGCATTAAGCAAACATTTCAGATTAAATCTGTTGTCCAAAGATTGGGCGTTGTTTTATCAAGTATCATCCCATAGCATGATAAAATAGTAATCCTTCTGTATTCTAGACTGTGTGTCTTAGAAGCCCTTTATGTACTACTGTCACTGCCATTAGGAGCAAAACCTATGAGAAAAGGTTGTTAAAATTTTTCATTTTCATCTGAAAAGGAAAAAATTTTTTGCTTTGCATCTGAAGTAAAGAAATCTGAGAGTGAACTTATGTGCTGAAGTGTGCATCAGACAATCATGGAAGTAAAAGGAAAAAAACCCAGAAGTCAAAGAACACTCTAAAATCCATTTACACACAGATTACTATACATCTTTAGCCAGTCTTCTTAACTTTATCAGCTCCAAAGGTTGATTTTGGCAAGGCTACTCTTAAAGCCCTAGTGTGAGCAACACCCAGGATTTGCAGCAGTGCTTGCTATATCTAACACAGACGAAAATGCTTCATTGACAAAAAGGGCAGAGAGAGCTATACATTAACTAAAGGTCATACAAAAGAAAGCAAATTAATTTTCCTTCAAAAAAATGTGTTCTGTAATAAATGTAACATACATAAATGTAACCTCATTGCTGCCACTAATTTTAGTGTGGTGAATCCTCCTTTGCAATTTGGCTATCAGTGTGGAAAGGTAGAGGAAATGGACATAAATAGGTACATTTGCTCCAGTGTCCAGTTTTTTACTTTTGGAGATATAATTCTGAATATTTTTAATTTCTTATTTCTCAACTTTATGTGTAGAGTGATGCAATATGGGTAAAGCCCAGTGGTTTCTGCAAGATCACCACACAACTGTAGAGATGGGCCATCAAGAGGACTACAGAATAAGATGATTTCTCAAAAACAGTTATCATCTAAAATTCTTAGAGGAGATCCAAAGTGGACTGCTGAATACATGCTGACAGTTTTCCATGGACTGAAAATATGAATGTAGATGATTTTTGTATTTCCTAGCTATGGGAAATTGCCATGCACCCACTTCTCAAGCTTGTCCAGGTCTCGCTGAATAGCATCCTATCCATCAGGAGTGTCAACTGTACCACTCAGCTTGGTGTCATCTGCAAATGTAATGATGGTGCATTCGATTCCTTTGTCTATGATATTAATGAAGATATAAAATAACACTGGTCCCAGTATGGGCCCCTGAGGGACGCAACTTGTCATCAGTGTCTATTGGGAGTCTGAGCCATTGACCACTACCCTCCGGTTGTGACCATCCAATCAACTCCTTACCCTTCTAACAGACCTCCCATTGTGTCCATCTCTCTCCAATTTAGAAAAGGATGTTGTGGGGGACCATGTCAAAGGCTTTACAGAAGCCAAATAAATGACATCTGTAGTGTTTCCCTTGTTCATTTATGTAGTCACTCCATTATAGAAGGTCACTAGGTTGGTCAGGCAAGTCTTATCCTTGCTGAAGCCATGCTGGCTGTCTCAAATGATCTCCCTGTCCTCTTTGTGCATTAACAGAGCTACTAGGACGATCTGTTCCTAGGCACAGTGGTGCCACTGATAAGCTGGTAGTTCCCAGGCTCCACATTTCTACCATTTTTAAAGATGGGTACAATGTTTCCCTTTTTTTCAGTCACCTGGGACTTCACCTGACTAGCCTGACTTTTCAATATCATGGAGAGTGGCTTGTATCAGACAAATCTCACAGGATTCTGGGATGTATCTCATAAGGTCCCATATACCTATGTATGTTCAGGTTTCTCATGTGATCATGAACCTGATTTTTACTTACAGTGGAAAACACTTTTCGCCCCAAGTCCCTATCCTGATGTTCATCCCCTTGAGAGGTATGGGAAGAGAGGTTTCCATTGAAAATTGATGTAAAAAGAGTTGTTGAGTGCATCAGCCTTCTCCTCATCTGCTGTTATCAGTTTGCCAGTGTTGTTTGCTGGAGAGTGTATACCTTTGACCTTCCTTTTCTGTTTAACATACTTGTAGAACTCCTTGTTACTCTTTGCATTCCTTGCCAGGTTCAGTTCCAGCTCTGCCTTAACCTTCCTCACCTTATACCTACACAACTGAATATAATTTCTACACTCTTCCCAGGTTACCTGTCATTGTCTTCACTGCCTGTGCATTTTCTTCTTGCTGTTTAGGTCATCCAGCAGCTCCCTACTCAGCCATATTGATCTCCTGTCTTTCTTGCCTGGTTTCTTACTCCTGGATATTGCTAGACCTTGTAGTCTTTGAAGGACTTCCTTAAAGATCTACCAGCTCTGCTCCACTCCCTATCCAGATAGTAAACAGCCCTATCAGAGGTGATGCAATAAGGGCCCAGATGTTAATCCCCACAAATGAGATAATTTGGAACATCAAGATTGGGGGCAACCTGGGTTGGTGGAATTCACAGTCCTCAGGTATATGGGTGAGGCAAAGAGTAAGGTCAGGACTGGAATTTTAGAAAAGCAGGATTCCAGCTCTTCAAGGAGTTTCTTAATAGGACCCCCTGGGAAACCGCCCTCAAGGAAAAGGAAGTCCAGATACAGGCATGGCTGAGTCAAGAGCTGATGATCAAACTAAAGGGCAAGAAGGAAATGCATAGACAATGGAAGAGATTGGTATCTTGGAAAGAGTATAGGGATGCAGTCCGGTTGTGTAGGGGTGGGATAGATGAGACAGGCCAAGGTGTAGCTGGAGCTGAACTTGGCAAAGGATTCAAACAATAAGGGCTTCTACAGGTAAGCTGGACAGAAAAAGGCCAAAGAAAGCATGCATTCCCTGATGAACATGAACAGAAAACTGCTAACAAGGTATGAGGCGAAGGCTGAGGTACTCAACAACTTTTTTGCCTGAGTCTTCTCTGGCAATCTTGCTTCCCGTATCTCTTGAGTGAATAGACCTTGAGGCAGGAAGTGAGGAAGCAAGGTCCTCCAGAGACTGGACATGAAAATTAGAGGGATGGAACACCTCTCCTATGAGGAAAGGTTGAGGCAGTTGGGATTGTTCAGCCTGGAGAAGAGATGGCTCTGGGGAGATCTTCGAGTCCTTTCAGCGCTCGAAGGAGACTTGTAAGAAAGACAGGGACAGACCTTTTATCGGGGCCTGTTTTAATAAGGCAAGGGATAGTGAGTTGAAATTAAAAGAATATCAGCTTAGATTAGACATAAAGAAGAAATTTTTTACAATGAGGCTGGTGAAACACTGTCACAGGTTTCCCAGATAGGTGGTCAATGCCTGATCCCTGGAAACATTCAAGGGCTAACTGGACTGGGCTCTGAGCAACATGATCTAGTTGAAGATATCCCTGCCCATGGCAGAGAGTTTGAACTAGCTGATCTTTAAATGTCCCTCCCAACCCAAACTACTCTGTGACAGGGGAATGAGAGTAGCCTTATCTTCCTTTCAAACCTGTGACAAACCTATGTGTGATATATGTCAAGAATTCAACAATGCAATTTGGGGGAGAAAATAGTTTCTGATCATGCTTTTTCCCAAGTGTAGAAAGTTACATCATTTTAATTTCAGAATAGATGTTTCCCAGCAGAATAATGTAATCTGTATGATATACTACCATACTTAACAATGTATCATACATTTAAGAAAATAGTGTTTCAATCTGATTCTGCCTAGCATTCTAACACTACGCTTTCCTAGTATCAGAAGGGAGAAAATAGACTTACAAAAAGCCAATACATTTTCTCTGGAAAGATAGAGAACACTGCATTAAGAGGAAAATGATTGTCTAGAGTTAATGTGATATTCAATATAAAAAGTACTAGAAATGTTCAGACAAAAAAATACATATATACAAAATAAGAAAAAATGTTTCAACAAACTCCATACCTATAGGGAATAAGAGGGCAAAATTTGTGCGATCTTTATTTCTTACTCCTTCTTCTTACATGTATTGCAATTTATTCTCCCAAGACAGTTCTTGCTTCCATTAATTTCTATTCTTCATGATTTCTCCCACATGAATAACTCCAACATTTGTCACAATGGCTAACCAGAATTTCTCCAGGAGAGGACAGATAGAAACCTCAGCTTCATTCTCTATTTGCAACAAAACAAGCAGCACCAGTGGCAGCATCTGGACTGCAGACTCATATACTCTCATGGCTCCAAGCAGATGCCTCCCCAGGAGTTTGGCTACAAGATTAATTCCTGATCCTGATCTTGTTTTCCAGCTCAGCTTTCTGGCTTGACTGAGACCTACCCAATCATCACTACATTGCCTGGAAATGGTGACTGGGAACTGTCCTGTATGCACTACACTCTGTCTGGGGCCAATGGAATGGGCCCTAGCTGTTGAGATCCTGCCCTGTCAGACTGTGCCCCAAAGCCTGAGCGACCCTTTTTGCATGCTGGCAGCCAGATCAAGGGCCTTTACCTGTTTGAAGCATCTGAAAATATCTGAAAATCTGAATATCTGAATGACTAAAATCTGAATGTCAATGTCTGAAAAAACACCAAAATTAAGTTTGACTTATGCATTTCAAGCTGGACTTTTCACTGGCATTTGTAGCACTTCCAAAGACTACAGTAGAGAATATTACATTTGCATTTAATAATAATAATAATCATCATCATCA
>NW_008691107.1:0-207 GCF_000695815.1 Acanthisitta chloris | reverse complement strand
ACTGGTGTCACTGGTTGCTTTCTCCAATGGAACTGGTTGCACTGGTGTAACAGGTTCCATTCTCGGATGGAACTGGTTCCACTGGTGTCACTGGTTCCATTCTCCAATGGAACTGGTTTCAGGGGTTGAAAAGGCTCTATTGTCCGAAGGCACTGGTGGAACTGGTGTCACTGGTTCCAGTGTCCAATGGTTTACGTTCTAACAGGT
>NW_008691106.1:98027-117944 GCF_000695815.1 Acanthisitta chloris | reverse complement strand
GCGCCGCGAGGCTCCTGGCTCGGGGCGAGCGCTGGAGGAGGTCGGGAATCTCCTCCTGCCTTGGCTTCCCGCGTGAAGTCATGTCTCGGTGCCTGCAGGTAGGTGATGGTACCTGCACCCTCTGTGCTAAGCATCGCACTTTAGAGGGGAAAAAAAGCTGCTTGCTTTCCTTCGAATTGGGCTGATCCCAAAGTTATTGATACAAACTAAACCTCCTCTTCAGGTATGAGTTCCTCTTCTGCGGGTTCACCTCTCCCCTGCCTGTTCATCCCCTCCAAAAGCATTATATTGTCTTGTTCAAAAGACAACTAAAACACTGATTTAGGCTGTGAATTACCCTTGTCTTCTTTATGGTGGAAGTTAATGGCTTTTGGGAATGATTTAGTTGCTCCTTTTGCAATCATTTTCTCTTTCCCGTTCCCCTCAGGCCAGTCAGGTGTGTCGGTTGTAGCAGAAACCTGTTGTAAACCAGGAGTTGCAGTGCTGGAGGAGAGCTGCCCAGAGAGGCTCCAGAGGAAATGAGTGAGTGAGTTTTGAGCTATAAACAGCATTTTTCTTTTTGCTCCAAATAGCAGGAAAATCGTGGAGGATTGGGAGGGAAAAGGAAAAGCTTTTGTAGAAAGAAGTACAGAGCTTGCAGCTCTGAGGAAGACTCCTGGGGCAGAAGGTATGTTAGGGAATAAATGGAATAACTTCAAAATACCTAATTATTGGGAAAAGGTGGATTGTGTTGACTAAATTCTGTGATGCTAAACTGCAGTTACTGATATGTTCTGTTGTCCTGAGGTATTAGGTGTACATGAAATATTGTGTTATGGCTAGGAAATGTTTGTTAGTAGGTTCTGTGACTTTTCTGTGCCTTGATTTGTTACACCTGACTGCACTCTTCTCGTTAGGGCACATGTCACACACCTGAACTGTATGAGCTGATGGTGCTCTGCTGGCAAAGCTTTTCTGAGTCATAGAAATGGATATTTTGTGCTGTTCTATGGATTTGATACACAGATTCCATTTAATTGAGTTAAATTACACATGTGGATTTATAACAGTTGATACAAAGTGGATTTTCTACTAATTTTTCAAGCTGTTTTCCCTAATGATGAGGTTTGTTCCAGTTTCTTCTCCCCTTGTTTCTCCTCTTTCATTCAGCAAGTGAAGTGATGATGAGTTTCTACCTCCCACAAGTCCTTTCCCTATGCTCTTGCTTAGTTCTAGTTCTGGAATTCCTGGGGGAGAGGATTGACCTGTGCAGGCAGTTCCTCTGGGGCTGAGTGGGGTCTCAACAGTTTTTGCCTGATGCTTGTTTAGTCCTTGATGTCTTCCTGCATATTAAGTCTGTCCTTGGAGCCAGACTGGACTGGAACATTCCCAAGAAAGGTAGTGATTATGGTGTGGTTGAGATCCCACTATGTCCTTCCAGACACATTCTGCCTTCAGCCTCACATCTTCATCTCCCTGTTGCATTTATTCAGGGCTCATTCAAGCTGCAGTGGGGACTTGCCCTTCCTGAAACACACAATTCCATGGCATTATTAAAGGAATTGGGTGTTCTCAAGGCTCTCTTCCCCCTGCCAACACTTTGCTCTTGCAGCTTAGGGTAAGACAAGCCTTGTGCTCACTAAATGTGAGGTCTTGGCTTGTGCCACAGTCAGGTGTAAGCTTTGCCTTTCACTGTGTGAACAAATAACTGGGTGTGAGCTGCTCTCCAGGCTGCTGCCAGCAGCGTGTGCCTTCTGTTCCTAAACTGAGTTCCTTCCTAACAACCAGCCATAAAGGAGAGCCAGGAAGCTGGAGCTGCAGTAATGGTGTTGCCTTTGTCCTCGGGGTTTAGCAGAATTACCAAGCTGTGCACTGAGCACGTTCCTGTGGTGCAGAAATGGAGCTCTGGGATCTTGTAAAGTCAGTGAGTGTGTCTGACACCAGACAAAGGTTGCAAATTAGCCCTCTCTGGGATTTTTTTTTTTTCCTAAAGAACACAATAGAGGTAGTTCTTTTGAATGAAAGAGTCAGGGATGTGTTGTGCACCCTGGGACTGGACTTGCCAATGAAGGAGAGCTATACAGCCTTCCTCCCACCACAGTCCAAACACTGTACTCTGCAGGGTCCTGTTCTTTATAAGCTTCTTTGACTTTTTGGAGTCTGAGGGTCCACTAAGCACACTCGTTTGCTCTCTGCCTTACCAGCTGTGTGTAGTTGAAAACCCAAGTGCTGTTCTGCCCTGCAAAAGTTGCAGATTTGGTGTTCCACCTACCTGACTGAGCAGCATGGCTTGGATCCTGCTGCTGCCTATTGCAGTGGGATGTTTGCCTGCTCTCCAAGGGCCCCTGAAGGATGTAGCTAAATAAACCTGTACTATTGATTTCCCATGATCACAGTCAGTGGATAGCATCCCAGTGCTGCAGGACAGGGAAGACTTAATTAAGAGAAGATTGCTGGGCTAAGATATTGCCTCTGCACAGTCCTTGCTTCTGGAAGGAACAGAACACCAAGTTGGATGCCTGGGAGGTGGGTGAAGCTCTGCTGTAAACAGGAATGTGCCAGAGCTGATAAATGTCACCTGATCCTGCCCTGGATGGTTTCCCACTGTCCCATTGTCCCTGTGCTTCTCATTCCTGTGCCGTGTTGTGGTGTGCCACCCTCCAAGTGCTCAGTTATCCCAGGGGGTGTGTGGTTTGGTTCCTCCACTGAGGTTAGACTGAGTAACTCCAAACATCATCACTCACTGCAGTGCTGCTACACAGGCTGAGCTCTGGCCCTGGCTCTTGCTGTCTGCCTCCAGCAGTGAGACTGCTACAGGCACATTATAGGAAACTGTAACTTTTTTATCGGCTCTGTGTTGGTTTTTAAACTTTATGGTCGCATTTGTGAGGCAGTGAGGGGAGAGATGGATGAGGTCTCTCTACCTGCCTCCTAAAGGGTGGAATAGATTTAATTTAATCTCTTGGCTGAAGTCCTTGAGCAAATGCTGTGCTAGGCTGGAACCTGCTGTCACAGGGCATGTCCCTGCTCTTGACAGGGGATGATCTCTCAAGCCCTTCGTTTGTCCTTCTAAAGGAGTTATCCTTATTTCTCACTGTTGTTCCAGTCTTCCCTTTGGAGCCCTCAGGGGATCGGATTCTGTTCTTCTCTGACATTTTCCTCTTACACTCTGAAATCTGCCTCTCGTGGGAAGGTGCTGTCTCCCTTGTCAATCCAAAAGCAGATGGGGGTAGGTTGAGGATGTTCTTTTAATTCCTTCAGTTTCCAGTTTAGCTGTGCAAGTGAAGTTTGCACAACCCACTGTCTTGCACCAACTGGGAAAGTGATCTGCAGAGGTCATGGGGGTGGGGGAAGATGGTAAAAGTGGTGCTGAATTTGAGATACAACAGCAGGTTTTTCCTGGGCTTGCTCAGGATAGATACCTTGGCCAGGAAGCTCCTGGGAGCTCAGGGCAGTGATGCAGCAGCAACTTCAATCTTATATCATCAATGTGGTGAAGCTCATTTTGAGCCATTTTAATATCTTGTCAACCATCTACACAGTATAAAGAGTATATCCTACTCACAGGACAGCCTTGGCAGTGAATGTTTCCCTGGTGGGAAGACTCTTGAGAGTGAAAAGTACTGCTCTTCCCATCTGAGACTCATTGATTATGGTGAGGGTTTTTTTCCCCAGAATGGGGAAGGGTCCTGTGTGTGTTCCAGCTATCATTGGGGCCAGCTCTTTGTACAGCCCAGTTCTTTGTTAGACCAGACAGCTTGTTCACTCTTCAAAGTCAGCTTGACTTAGCTTTAGGTTGGGTCCTTGCTGAGTAACACTAAGGCAACATGCAGTTTTAACTGCTTTAAAGATCCAAATAGATTCTTTTATATTCAAGGTCAATGTAGGGTTTCACCTTGGTTAAATAATAGAGCTTTGAATGGGATAATGCTCCCTGAGCATGAGATAGCTTCACCTTGCAGAAGAAAAATCAAAAGTGACTGTTACTGTCTGACTTCATCCATTTCTGTGTGCTTGGCTTTGGGAGCTGAAAAGGAAAATATGCTGGACTGTTCTGGAGAGCGCTGTGCAAGGGAGGGTTATTGGCTTGAATTAAAATAGCAGCCTGAAAACACTCCCAGTTCTGCTGGGGCTGAGTCTGAGTTGTTGCATCTTCCTGTTTTCACACTTCTGCCATCCTGGTTCAGACTCAGCTGGAAATGGAGCTGTAAAGTCCCAGGAGAGAGACTGCTGTGATGCTTCCAGGAGCAGAAAATGTGGAAAATATCAGCAGAAAGTTCAGGCCTTCTGTGTTGTACACCTGTGGAAGGGGGGAAGATTTGTTGGCAATGAGCTTAACACAGAATCCCACTTGTCTTTGGATAAACCTTGTCTGGCAGGCCACTGGCCAGTCTGCTCAGGGAACTGTTTCTTCCAGATCCAGGGGTTTAATAACCACCCACTCTTCTGGATGTATGCATTTCCAGCAGGGGCATTCCCATGGATTTGGTTATGTAACAGGCTTATGCCTCAATTTTCTGTGAACCATGGTGTGTGCAGGGTCAGCTGGAGAAGGCCATGGAGGTGGTCTGAGCCTGGGACCCTCTGTGGCTTGTTACTGGAATTGGAAAGACCAGAAGCTCTGAACTGCAGAATGAAATCAAACCTGACATTTACCCCAGCCCCATGTGCCTGGAGTCTGGCCAATGTGGCATGTGCCAGAGCTGGAGTTTCCATCAGGGAAGCTGCCCTGCTTTTTGTGGACATCCCTCACTACACAGAAGTCTCTGATACACCTGAATGACACAATGATCTTCTTTGTGCTCTAGTAGCAATTCCCATTCCACTTGCTATTTGTTCCTGTTCCCATGGTTATCTGACTGCCTGAACACAATGATAAAAACATGTTGGGAATTGCATGAAGTATTAAATGTTTCCTGGGGAGCTCGTTTCTAAGAATCCATACTCAAGTTGTGTGTGTGTTGTTTGTTCCTGCTTCAGTAATGTGATGAAATGAAAAATAATTTTCAAGATCTAACTGACCTCTAGAAAGACAGGAGAGGGTTTAAAATCATAGATTCAGACTGGTCTGGGTTGGAAGGGACCTTAAAGCTCATCCAGTTCCACACCCTGCCATGGTTGGTGTCCAACTAGCCCAGGTTGCTCTGAGCCCCATTGAACCTGGCCTTTAACACTTCCAGGGGTGGGGCAACCACAATCTCTCTGGGCACTTATTACTTATCAAGGTGAAAAAAGTTATGTGCAATGCACAGGTAACAATAAGCAAGGTAAAAGAAGGACAGGGAGCTGAGGCTCCTGATGAGTGCCAGTGGGAAGGGTGATGGCTATGGCAAAGGTGTATTCACCAGCTCATGACTGGGCTGAGTCAGTCCTCTGCTCACTGCATGGCAGAGAGGTGTCACCAAGGCAAACCTCTGCAGAGTGAACAAAAACATGTTTCATTATTTCCTAGGGTTTGATGTAGACCCCTTGTCCCACCCCCAGGTGGTTACTAAAGGACAATATTCAGGTGAGGTCTTGCCTCTGCAACTTCAGGCACCTTTAGCTTATCCTCACAATTGCTGGGACATAGCTGGTGTCAGGCTCATGGTGTGGCATCCATGGGCTGTGTGAGAGATCTCAGCCACAGCTTCTGTGATCCAGGGCAAGGTTAGTGAGGGTTCAGAGTGGCCCTTGGCCTGAAAAGCTTAGGAATCTCAAACGTGTTCTTTTCCACGGGGCTAAACTTGATGTCGCTGTGTCACAAGTGTGCTTCACCTCAAGGAGTGATGAGTTTGGAATATGGTGTGCAAAGGCCTTTGCAAGGAGCAGGGGAATGCTGTAGGTTGAGGCTGGATTTTAGAGGCAGGTTTTTGGTGTGGAACATGGAGAATTGAAGTTTGTGGAAGGGCCAGGGAAGACCATGGCTGGCACCTGTTCGGCTCTGTGAGCTGAGTAGGCAGAACCAGTTGGAATAAGTTGGACTGGTAGAGTGGGGAGGAAATGTTGATGGAATCAAGAGCAAAATGGGGCTTCTCCACCACTATCCTGATTTCCTGTGCAGTATGTTGTACGGGAGGTGAAGGCAGTGCAGAATTGGCTGCATCTATATCTGGTATGAGTTGCTTTCCTGTTCTTGCTGCTCTGTTGCTGCAAGGTATTGTGCAATGGGCATGTTGTTTGTGTGCTACTGCTCTTCATCCTCTTTCTCGCCTGTTAATTGCCCACCTTGGAAAGCCTCACACTTTTGGAATGCCAAGGTTCAGCCACCCCTGTGCAGCAGTGACTTGGTACTGCAGAAGTGTCTGGGATGTTTTGATGGCGCCTGAGCCTGTCTGTAGCACTCACTGCACTGGTTGGCAACGGGCAGAAAGCTGTCAATGCTGTAAGCACAGCATATTCCTGCCCAGTGAACAGTTAATTATGGGCCTAACCATGTCTCAGAGGTTGGGCAGATAGTTTTGGGCTTTTTTTTTTTTGTGTGTGTGTGTGCAAGACCTCACTGCTTTTATGGTATTGTGGCATCTGTGGCCACTTGTCTCTCTGTGCCATAGTCTGCTGCCCTCTGACTTCTGGAGATCAGCCTGAAGAGTCATGCTGAAAGCTGTCATGAATCCTTGGTTTTGTGGTTTGGGCTGAAAGTAGGACACAAAATATGCCCACACACACAGAGTCAGCAGTTCTCTCCAGGGGTGGTGAGAAAATATTGGCCTTTGTGGTCTTAATGGTGTCTTTAATCCTTTCCGGCTGGCCAGGGCTCAGGGGGCAGAACAGCCAGAGGAGCAGTGGGACGGGCTGGGGTTTGCTGAGCTGGGAGTTCACTGCTGGTGTCTGGAGGCAGTGCTGAGGGCTGATGTGCAGTGTCGCAGCTCTTCACTAGAGGACAGCATTACACATGACAAAGAGTAATTATGATGGAACTACGCCGGGAGAGATTTCTTACGGATCTTGTGCGTGCCAGGAATACGCTGGGTTTGAGGTTATGAAGTAGTTCACTAGAACTTGGGAGCCATCCAGTCAAGGGGGTTTAACACTGTAGTTTAAATCAGTGTCTGCTGACCTTGTCTTCTAAACTGTCTGAAGGGTGATGAGTCTGCCTTGCTGCTGCATGCACCTCGTGGGAGGCAGAGGCTGCTGGATAGGTAGGACAGGGAGAGAAGGAGAGAAAATCTGTTGTAGCAGGTGGTGGGAAACACAGTGGTGAAGGTAAGGGATGAAAGCAAGGAGTCAGATGTAGGATGGGTGTGTACTGGGCCTTGCAGGAGAGAGAGAATAAGGGGTGTTTGGGGTAAATAAATACTGCTCCTCCCTGCTCTGATATTGGAGCTCTCTGCAGAGGGCAGGACTGCTGCTCCATTCTATCACTGCTCCATCAGCTGTGTCTTCATGCAAGGGCAGAGGCTTCAGCAGAGCAGGGAGTGTGAAGTGAGAGATAAGGGGACTCTTCTGCAGAGGGAAGTGAGCTGCAGCTTTTGTGACCACCTTGGTGCACGCAGGGCTCTTGGCTGTTGTGTGGCACCATGTGGCCTGGCAGTACAGCCTCCAGCTTGGCCACTGCTCTTCATGCTGCTCGTGCTTGGTTGGTTGGGGTTTTAATTTATGACCTTGAGTGACGAGCAAGTCGAGCTGTGGCAGGATTCTTGCTTACTTTGTTTGTTGGTGAGGCAGAAAAGGCTGTTGAATGTCCAGCTCTGAGGGAAGGCAGCACAGAAGCAGCCTTTCCATGAGGCACTGGTTCTGGCAGGAAGCACACTTGGTGTGTGTGTGTGTGTGGAAGGGATGATAACTGTGGTAAATATCAGACAGGCCACTGGAACCAGTGGCTGTGACTGTTCTCACCTGCTCTTGGCAGTACCAGGCGACACAGCTCATCCCACCTGTCACTGCTTCACAGCTGTGAGTTCCAGGGCCTTCCTTCAGTGCTGTCCGTGTTCCAGAGACAGGGAGGACTGCAGCACCCCAGGGCAAGATTGATGCTCTCTATCCTTTCCATAGCTGCTCTCTAAGTTAAAGTTAGGCAACCCTGAAGCTGCTCTGGCCTTGCAGAAGGGATCAGGTGAGGGTAGAGAAAACTGTCACTCCTCTGTCATCTGGTGCTTCTCTGGGAGTAACAGATCTCTGAGGGGGGGTTCCTGGTGACACTGACTTGGCTGGGCCTGGAATGCCCTGGTGACCCACATGTCACTGAGACATATGCAAAAGAAGCTTAATGCCATGAGTGTGGCATTAAGCCACGCTGGTTGTGAGACCAGAGGTTCTGGATTCCCACGTCCCTAGTCTCGGCCTGGATGCTGAGCCACCACAGCTGTGGGTGAGCCTCACAGTTCACTGCCCTAAGAAAATAGAGCCAACAGCTTTCCCTTGGATAGCCAATTCCTGGAAAGTACAAGTGCCTTGCAAAGTATGTTAGTCAGTGCAGAGAACTTGATGGTAGCAGGCATAGCACAGTTATTTCCACTTCTAACTCGTCGTGAGGCTCTGCCTAAAATTAACCTTACCCATGTCAGCCTTTTCACAAGCCACGCTCCTGGTTAGCCAGTGCCCATTGGCCTTCAGCCCACACAAAATTCCTTCATTCCAGGGTCAGGAGAAGGGACTCGTTTTGGCTCTGTTTGCCTTTAACCCATTCTGCTCTGGGTCACTTCCCCGCAGCTTTGTCGCTGTATCCCCACCTTGCCCACCTCTCCAGCTCTGTGTTCCAACAGTATCTCCAGCAGGCTCAAGAGCATCTGGAGAGTAGTGCAGTTCCTTGGGACTCTGGGAATGTTTTATTTCATCTGGGGAATTTCCAGCTGTTCTGCCTCACTTTAAGGCTGACATTCCGAAGAGCCCATAAGAGAAAGGAAAACAGCTGAAGACTGGACAGTGCAGTGAGTGGCCCCGGAAATGGAGTGAGTCCAGAGCAAGGAGTCGGTTTGTTTGCCAGGACATCTGGCCCTCTGCATGAAGGGGGCAGTCTGCCTGTAGCCAGAGTGAGCTGCTCCGTGACCACAGCTGCTGCAGCCGTCGGAGTGTCGCTGGCGATGCCTGTGCTCCGTCGAGAGAACATTTAAGGAAGTTGAGTGCGGAAGTTGTGTGAGCTGAGCACTCGCAGGCACAGCTCCGAGGAGCGGGTCCAGGCGTGCGTGCCTGCCCACGGGCACATCAACCCATCAGCCTTTCCTCTAGGTGACCTTGGGTGAGGCTCTGCTTGCCTGGAGAGCTGTTGATTTACAATGCAGATTCATTGCTCCTCGCCTGCCTGTCCCTGCCCCTCCTAAATTGGGCTGGGATATAAGAGGCTGTTTCCTTTCTGATGCCAACAGTGGCCATGGCAGAGAGCCCTGCCACGTGAGAGGCAGAGATAGAGGAGAGGGGGCCAAGGAGGAGTGAACTGTGCAGCTGCTCTTCCTTCTGGTAGCTGAGGAGCACATCTGTGGGACAATGTCAATGCTGACCCCTGTCCTGCAGCCCCCGGAGGTGAAGGAGTACCTGTCCAAGGGCGAGCGCTTCATCAAATGGGATGATGTGAGTACTGGAGTTTTGCTTTCCTAGACTGTGTGTGTGGTGGCAGGGATACACCATGGTTTGGTGAGGGTTTGTGGGGTGGCTGAAAGTGTGTGTTCAGTACACAGAATGGTATGTTGTGTGTCCTACCTGAGAGCAGTGATCTCTGCATAGAGAGGCAACTGGGAAGAACAGGATAGCTGGGGGCTAAAACTTTGTGTAAATGGTTGAGGATGTGACTTCTGCACCTCTTGCTGTTGAGGAGAATGGAAACAAATGAAGTGGAAGTGCCACTGGGTGTGTGTGCAGCCTCTGGTGTAGGACATAGGGTCCTGGCTGTGTGTGACCTGCCCTTGGGAAGGTGATTGCTGCTGGAAGTCCCCATGGGATGAGGCACGTGCCACATTTGGACTGTCTGAAGGAGAGTGAGGGGTAGGTCCTACTCCAGAGCTGAGAGGACTCACTGTGCTTTGCAGATGGAGGAGAAATCGGGCTCCAAGTTGCTTCCTCCTATGGCCCTGTTGCCTGAGTGGATCAAGGGGTGAGCCATGGCCTCTCACACCTGCCTGGCTTGTGGGGTCTGGGAATTCCCAAGAGACATCAGCTGAGCAGCAAAGGGCCTGTGTTTAACAGGGCTGGAGCCTCAATGGGTGCTGTGAAAAGCTGCTGCTCTCTCCAGCTTGGTGTCCTACCTTCAAAACAGCTGGTTTGCAGTCACTGCGTTTCTGTGAAGGAAAGAAAATGTGGAGCAGCAGAAGTTAATTTGAGTGTAATGGTTCCCCTTCTCACTTTCTAAGGAGGCAGAGGAGTATTCACCCCAGTACTCACCTGAGCAGCTGCCCATCCATGTTGTCTGGAGTGTGTATTGTCTGCATAAAGGTGGGAGCAGTTCAGATTATGGCTCTTCACTGGGATTTGGGGGAGAGACAGTTGATGTGGTGTTGCAAATGAGATGATTAGAAGGAGCCTCCAGCAGCAGTGCAGGAGGGATTAGTGCTTTTGTGGGTGTGAAGCTGGAATAGAGCTTTAAGTCCCAAGGCAGTGTGTGTGGGAGCTAGATCACTCCTGTGCAGCATCAGTAGGGTAGTCCAGCAGCACTGAGAAATGAGCAAGCAATGTGCTGTGCAGCTGACAGGAAGGATGGGTGCTGAAGAGTGCAGGCTGGAATATCACTGCTAGTTGTTCCACTAGCAGTACATGAACAGGAGGAGGATGCTGGGGTATGCTGGAATATGAAGTCTTCCTCTCTTTCTGCCTGCAGAGTGCACTTGTGTCTTCTTGGTATTTGAACAGGGATTTTGTTTCTGAGAATGACAGCAGCCAAACTTGTCTAAAATTGCTGCTGACTTTCTATGCTCAGTCCTTGGGGACCACTCTCCCAAAAACTTGGATCTATTACATACTTCACCAGGAATCCCTGGGATAGGCTCCCTTGAAACCCAAGGTGAGTCAAGTTGGGCTTACAAGACCCCCCAAGTGTTTATTTGCTCCTTCAATCATAGGAGTTAGTGAGCTCAATTCTTATCTGGATCTTTCCATAAGGTTTACAGATTTGTAAACATTCCTAAAAGGTTGCCTCAGCTAAGTAGTTTAGAAACTCGATCTCCACCAATAATTAAAGGCTTCTCCACAAGTGGGCTGTGCTGGTCACGTTGCTCCATCGCATTGTGCTTTCCCAATCCATGGTTAGGACAGGCTGCAGAGGATGGTGGTGAGAGCTGCAGAGTACAGGATCACTGTGCTTTGGAGTTCATGGGTGTTGTTTTTTTATCTCTCTCTTTGAATAGACATGACCATGCTTTTGGTAATAGTTCTGAATTCCTTGCACAATATGTGAGGCAAAGGAGTGAAGGTAGATGAGATTGACCTCTTACATCGCTCTTGGAGTAAGGAGCAGCTCTACTGTGCTTTGTTCAGCATCCAGCAAGCTGGGGCTGCCCGGCAGGCTGAAGAGGTTAAATTCCACTATATGCATGATAGTTTAGTTCTAGAACCAGCTTGGGAATCCTTTCAGAACCCCAGGTAGGGCACAGAGTAGTAGCTGACCTCTTAAGCAAGCAGATGTGTGCGAGTTTGGCTCTGTGCTGACCCTTAGCCCTCATAGTAGAAGCAAAATTGTTCCTATCCCTGAAAGGTCATGGATTGCAGGATTTTAGTGAACAGTGCTTGATTTCTGCCCCTGAGTCAAACCCCACAGTGTGAGCAGCAGCCAGTCTGGCTGCCAGACCATCATCTGTAGAATTCCCTATTTTCTTTGTTGCCAGGAGCCACCCTGTAGGAGAGTGTGCCTGCAGCCCCCAGCTGGGCACAGCCCTGATCTGCTGTCAGCAGCCTTACTGCAGCCCCAACTTGCCTTCAAGAAAGCTGCTCTGTAGGAGATAAGGGTAATCTAAAACATGACACAATGCTCTGTGGTAGTGTTATAGTGCCTGTTCTGCTCTTCAGGGCTTGTGGGCAGCCAAGAGCTCTGGGAACATGGGATGGTGCTGTGCAGGTCAGCATTGTCCCTGGCACAGTGGGAGAAGGACAGTAGGGAGTCGAAGGAGAACATACTGTGGCAAGGCAGGTTACTGTAATGAAGAATATTGAATAATTTCATCCTATTTGTGCCTCTAATGTGGGTGCCTACATAGCTGCTTCATTTTATAGCGTGTGTCACTGGAGTTCCAGAATCTCCACCTAGAACAGTATAATGATGCTGTGTTGGTGGAGCCTCTCTTTGAACCCTTCCTGGCCAGGCCTTGTCTCTTGTAAGGAGAGCCCAGATAACCAGCATGAGCCTCTGGATGGTACATGCCATGGATAAATGCTCTCTCTGCTCTCTCTGCTTGGCCTCGGCTACTTCAGAGCTTGCAGAATGCAGTAGGTGAGGGAAGGCAGGTCAAGTTGCACCTGCAGGTACTTTGTTATCTTAGTTCATTGCTGTATAGAAATCTCCAAGAGTTTGTTCTAGATAAATGCACAGGTGGAACTCAGGCTTCAGCTTCCAGAGCCTCACAGTGTCACTCTGGAGATGTCCTAAAATCATCAGGTTCATTCCCATAAATCTCAGAGGATGATTTACCCAACTGGGTCTGTATTTGAACTGTAAACCTCATGTTCCATGATGAGTTTTCCAAGTCACCTAAGCTGCCAACCTTCTTTCTTCTGTGGTTTTTGGTCAGGAAACAGCAAGTGCTTCTCCTGTGATTCTTCGAGTGGATCCGAAAGGCTTTTACCTGTACTGGACCTATCAGAACAAGGTAAGCACTGAGACTGCACACCTTGGGCTCCACACAGCCAGTTCAGATCTGTGCAAGGTGAAAATATTATAAGTGCTTGAGTTCTGTGCTTGGAAGCAAACTGCCAGACTCATTCCTCTTAGCAAGAACACCCCACAAAGGACTGGGAGTTACTCAGTGGCAGGTTTGTCTGTCTTCACAGTGTCAAGAAAGAGCAAGGAAATGAAGCTGTGAGCAAGACCTTTCTGTGTCTGTCACACTGACATCTGCCTCTTGCAGAACTCATTAGCCCCTCAGAAGATTTCACTGAGAACAGCTGTATCACCCAGCGTGCTGAAGGATTCTCCCAGCCTGTACAGTGGTGCCATTAACTGATTTTTTGGTGTTTTAGACATTTTTAATTAAAAAAAAAGAGGTAGTGACCACAGTGACATAGCAACTTTGTGGAGTCTGGAGAGTGAGTTGTGCTCAGGGTGTTGTGTGCACACTGCTGGGGCAAAGCTTGGGATACTGGCTGCTGGAGGAGAGGAGGAGGCAACACATGTAGGGAAGAGTATTCAGTTCCTCACTGACAAGTAGCTATGGGTGCTGGAGAGCTCTGGCTGAGGGAGCTGGCTGGGCTTACTTCTGCTTTCCAGAGCAGAGCTGTGGTTCAGCTCTACTTCCTCCTCCTGACCTACATGCTGAGGCAGATAAAGAGACAGAGACAGTCCTGCACAGGCTCTGGTCAGGGACCTGATGCGTTAGAGTGAGCTCTGCCTTTCCAGGAGGTTGTGTGCAGTGCCAGCTGGGGCCAGGCACTGCACGCAGCTGTATCCTCTAAGAGCAGTGCCACAAGGCTGGGGGCTGTCACACCCTCTAGAAAATGTCTCTGTCTCATTCCTCTTTCAAGGTCTGCTCTTGGGCAGTAGAATTTCCACTGTAAGGGTTCCAACAGGCAGCAGCAGAAGTAGAGCACAAAGGGGAGCTGGTGTCACCATGGAAAGTGAGATATCTCACTGGGATACCTGGAAAGGGGCTGGGATAAGGAAGTGTAGCTGCCATGAGGAAACCCAATCTGAAGGGATTCTCATGTCCCTGGAAATCAGCACTTAAAGTAACTGTACAGTGTTTGTGTTAGGGATTCAGAATGGAGTGGGATTAGAAGTAAAATTCCCATCCTGCTTAACAATAAAATGAGGATACAGCCAGAAGACATGGTATCCACATTGTTCCATGTTGTGATCTTGGAAGATAGTATTATCTGCTGCAGCAAGAATAATTTGCTCTCCAGACCCATGGTGAGAAGGAAAATTAGTAACAGGGGAAGGAAATTCTCGTTGGATATTAAAAGTGCAAACAAAAACATGACAACAAGCCAGTAGTGAGGATGTGGAGGGGCTGCCTGGGGAATGCTGTGGAGTGTCCTCCATGGGAATTGCTTTGGAACAGTTCCAGTGAAGTTCTGGTGGGAGTGACCTGGGAAGAAGTTTTCCTGCCTGGCTTCAGCAGAAGCTAGGCTGGGAATGTGAGTGGGTTGTAGTAACCCATGGCCCAGAGTTTCCCCCCACAGACCACATGCATGTCATCCACACCCCAATGGTAACCCACAGTGAGCCTCTGGCCTTGCCCTGAGGTGCACCACCACGGGATTAGCACCACCACCACCACCTTTGCCCTAGCCATCGGCCAGCCTGGCACTCCAGCAGCTGCTAACTTCCCTCTCTGCCTTATTCCCACTGGGAGAGCTCTTCCCCAGGAAAAGGCGCTGCCTGAGACCTGCTTTGCACTTTCTGGGGACTCTCTAATGGATTGCTTTCCTTCCCTCTTTGTCTTTCCTCATCTTCCTTGTCCTTATTCTGTTTTAGGAAATGGAAATTCTGGATATCACCAGCATCCGAGATACTCGAGTGGGGCGATTTGCCAAAATCCCCAAGGTGAGTTCATAGCTTCTTTCTGCCTGGTGTTCCTGTAGGAGTGGCAGGGCTGGCTGGGGCTTTGGTGGAAGCTCAGGTAGTTTGTCCTGGATTTCTGTTGAAAGAAGGTGGAGAGGATCTCATCTCCTAACATCACAACTATGTCAGTACAGAAAAATCATCTTTATACTTGTCCCTGACCTCCTCAGGCATCCTCTGTGCCCCCAAAAGAGGCACTTCCAGACTATGGTAGATGAGCTCGTTGGAAGGAATATGCCAGAAAGCCAGGAAAACAAAAATTCCCCTTCCAAGTGCCCTGCTGCAATGGGAAGTCCTGCAGCAGACTGTGATGCTCCTGCAATGAGTCACCAGAGCTGCTCTTGTGCAGAGATGCACAGGCTGGGTCAGGGCACCCACAAACCTGGAGTTGCAGCGAGATTCCATGTGTGCTGGAGATTTTCCCTTTAAAGGGAAGAAAATGCAGTTTCAGAAAAACTAGTTTCTTGTGGTTTTTTTGTTAAATTCCAAGTATTTGTCAGTTGCTGGCTGCAGGGTGGCAGATGAAGGGAAGCACATGATCAGGGCTTTGTTCTTGGTTTCAGTTATAACTTAAGCTTCCTGCAGCCACGTTGTCCTTGTTAGGATTTTTTTTCTGGGACTGTTTTTTTGTTTGTTTTTAACTTTTCCATGTATGGAAAAGGCAGGCAGAAAACTGCAGTAAAGCTAGAAGGTGGGAAAGAACCAAAGGAGTGAAGCTGTTGGCTCCCTGTGGTGTGACATAGGTGACTGTCTCAGGCAAAAGGGGAAGGATTTGCAATATCTGCCAAGCTTTGAGCAGCCATTTGCGTAAGTCGTGTGACTGTTTTCTTAATCTGCTCTGAAAATGTCTCTTCAGAGCTCCCCAAGACTAGTATTTCTCAAAACACCATAGCAAGGTAGGTGCTAAAGACACAGCAGAGCTCCAGAACAGTCCCTATCTTCCTAAAAGACCTAATTCCTTCTGATAAACTGCCCTTCTTTTGGAAATTTGCACCAGTGGAACATACTTAAGTTTGCTACAAGCCTCAAACTTTGTCTGCAACTTGTTTTGCGGGAATGATGTTTGGAAAAAAAGCTTTCAGGAGGTTTTGTTTCTCATTAGAGAGAATGAAATATTTGGGGCTGGTAGACAGAATACATGAAGGAAGAGGCCAACTTAAATGAGAGGTATGAGGTGGGCTGGTAGACAGAATACATGAAGGAAAAGGCCAACTTAAATTAGAGGTATGAGGCACTGTTTTCTAGGGTGTTAAAGACTGAGGAATAACCTGTTATCAGCTTTGATATAGATAGTAAATTGCTGGTGGAAGTGCTGAGGCCGTGGGTGGATGTCCTGGTGCAAACAGGCATGCTGGAGAAAAATGTCCCAGATTTTAGCAATTAGTTAAGGAAGGCTAATTGGAAGCTACCAGAACACAAATTTTCCAATGGTAGTGAGTTATTTGGGGTAATAAAGTGAGACTGGTTTGTAGAAAGACCTTGAATTGCTGGTTGACTGGATGATCTCATGAGTGATAAATTCATACAGATAAAAATCAGGCAGTGCACACCAAAAAAATCCCTCATCCTTCTCTAATAACAGGCTGAGAGTTGACTGTTGCTACTCAGAAACATCATGGGCGTGTGGTACAATATCAACACTGTTCAGCAGTATTTGCCCCCCAAAAGTAAATTGTATGTTAGGAATTATAAGGAGATAATTAGGAAGTCCTGCTGCTGTGTGCATCCTGAATGCAGCTGTGCAATTCCATTGTCCTCTCATGTGAGGAAGGAACTGGGAAAGGTAGGGAAGAGCAGCAGGATTAATAAAGGAATGAAGTGGCTGCTGTGGGAAGAGCATCTGAGTAGGAGGGACTGTGGTCTGGCAAAAGGAAGAAGATGAGGGGGATGTGGAGTGCTGTGAAACCAGGACCTGAATGGAGAAGGTGAGCACAAAGCAGTTACTCAGTGTGAGTATTCCACATCAAGTGGAATTTTCCAAAGGCAGGTTCAGCACAAGCAGGAGGAGGTACAGGAGGTCCACCTTGTGTCACCCTGCCATGGGATGCTTCCTGCAGCAGTCATGGAAACCTACATGAGTGTAAAAAGCCAGGACCAGGAGGAAATGCCCTTAGAGGGTTATTAGATGTGAGGTAAGGCCTCTGGGTTAGGAAGGTGCTGAATCATAAATTGCCTGGCGCTGCAGGGATGTGTCAGGGAGGTAGCAGTGTCTCCTCTGTTCCTGTGCTTTTCTCCAGGCACCTGCCTGGCTCTGTGTCTTACCCACTGTAGCTGTTGTAATGGGCCAGGGATGGTATTTTGCAGTCCTGGGAATTGGCCACAGCTCCTTTTTGATGAACAAGGAAGCAAAGGTCAAGCACCAAGTGATTTATTAAGTATTCTCAGCAGGCAGAAGTAATGCACTTGCTGACAACCTCTGCTGTGAAAATCCCAAGAGCGTTTTAAATCCTGCATTTCACGGGGACCTGTTTGAAATAAGTCCCATTTTATTTCAGGGAATTTTTGGCATTTCTATGACAACTTGTAGTAAAATGCACTAGGCTGGGTCCTTTTCTACCTTTCCTGTACGGGATGCTGGGAGGGAGGTCTTGTGAGGGCACTGAAAGGTGTGTTGAACCAAAACAGTGGGAAAGTTGTGCTCTGCAGTCCTGGAAAATTCTTATTTACGTGTGGCGGTGCTATCCACAATGCTTCTGCAGGGCTGGCTTGGAGTCCTCAGGGGTGTGTTCAGTTGGCCTTCCCAAGAACAGAATTTCACAAAGGAATGCAGAAAGCAGGGAAAATTCTTCTCTTGAACCACCACACCCTCCACATAGGACAGCTACATCTGGGACATCATTACACAGTGTATAAATATGAAAAACTGGTCCAGTGAAGCAAACAAAGCTCTGTTAGAGGTGAGGAGCAGATGAATGAAAATGGATGCTGTCTCCCCTGTTCCAGCCATCCCTGGCTTGGGATGGTTGAGGGAGAGACCTGCTGCAATTAATGCAAAGAGTTACTTGTCTCCCTGGCTAAAAGTAGAGGAGAAGGGGGTGTTGGATGATGTTTCAGACAAGGAGAACAGGATCATGGCTGTAGGAAGAGCTTTGGATAGCACCAGTAACAAATTGAGCATCCTTACTCCTTCCCTGCAAGTGATGCCAGAGTAAATCCACAGCCACTGTGAGGCAAAACTTGTAGCCTGGTTTTCCTACTGGATTGTGACTGAAGGAATTCCCAAGGAAGGACAGTGTTGTACTGAGAGCATCTGTGCCACTTCTTTCCTTGTCAAGTGGCTATGCAGGTTGTGGCTGTGGCTCCAGGGTGGAACATGCTCTGAACTTTCCAGCCCTGTGGCAGGGACTTGAGTCTCACTGGGAGAGTGGCTGCCTGTGGATTTTGGGAGTTCCCTGCTTTCAGTAACACTTTCCCACCACTGCTCAGCAGGAGGTTTGGGCTTTTTCTTTGTAACCTCTACACGTAGCAAGAAGAGTAACACCAAAGAGCCCACGTGGAAAACCACTTCAGAAGAGACCTCCTGTCATACACACACCCTCACCTCACAGGTCCCAGCTGGGAGGCAGGGACAGGTGAGACACTTCCCAACAGGGCAGATGTTTAGGGAGTAGGTAGCCAGCCTGTAGTGCATGGAAAGGGACAAGTCACTAAGGGCTGTCAGCAACAGGAGCCACCTCCAAATGGGAAGGGCCTCTCTCCTCCCTCCCTGCCCTCCCCAGCCCTCGGCTCTGGGCCCCAGAGCACACAGGCACAGGCACACACACAGCCCCGAGTCCTCCCCTGACCCTTCCCACGCCTGTGCACGGTTCCCCTGCTCACCCCCTGTGCGTGATTGTCTTTGAGAGCTGCACAGTGTTCTGCCCTGGGGTTTTCTTCTCGGAAAGTTTCTGAGAGACAGGGCAGAACGAACTTTGGTGTGTGTTCAAGGGTAATAAAGATAAGAATGAGCCTTTGAACAGAAAGGAGACAAGATAAAAAGCTATTGAGTGTGGTTGAGCAGCGTGCCGACACAGATCAGGATGTTATTTGCACTGCAGCTCTGTGTTTTCTTTTTAGTAACGAGGAACAATGAGAGCTGCTGCATTTGGGGTTAAAAAAAACCCAAATGGAGGCACCAACACTCCAGAATGCTGGCAGAGAATGTAGTAATAATTAAGGCCAAAACACATGGTGTTTTAGGCCAGGCTGCTGGGCTGTTGAATGCATGTTGGGGTTTGTTTAGATGTTCCAGGAGGTGTTGGCTTTGAGACAGGCATATTTTTTCATAAAAACAGAAGTTGTGTTTTCTGACTGTTGTGATTATAAACCGGTTTCATCTTCTGTACATGTTCTGCTGTTGTTGAACCTGGAGATGCAGCCTGAACTGAACATGTGTGGGGAGAAAATGATACCAGGGGATTTCACACCTCACGTTTTGAGGTGATAAAGTAGGAGCCAGTGGTGTTTAGGAGCCATGCAGGGAGCAGTCAGGAGTTCCCTTGGAGCTGAGCTGTGGGCTGTGAGCCATGGGCCGGAAACATTGTGGGTGGTCAGTGGTTCTGCTGCAACACAGGGAATGGTGGCAGCTCTGGGGCTGAGCATCCCCTCAGAGCTATGCTGGGGATTCAGCAATCTGTGTGAGTCCAGGATGGAGCTGAACCAAGTCTGGTGTGCAGCCTTCAAATAGAGAGCAATCACACGGAGCTGTGAGGAGACAAACTGATCTCTGTGTGTGCCAGAGAAAGGCAGGTACAAGCCTGTGGCTTGCAAATAGTGGAGCGGGGGGAAGCAGGGACACAGGCACATCTGAGTTATGACCTTTTGCCATGCTGGGCCCTCCTTCTGCCTCTTCCATCGTTCTGCAGTGTGAGCTCCAAGACCACAGGGACAGGAGCTCCTGAGGACTCAAGGTCCTTCTCTCCCTGGCAGTCAGCTCCTTCTCAATTCCAGAACGCCGCGGGTTGTTTTGTGCCTGTGAATCTCTGTGCTGCTGCATTTTCCGGTTCCTTTAGATAAGACACTGAGAGCTGAGAGTACTTCACTGCGGATTTTTGCCTGCCTGTGTCCCTGAGATGCTTGGCAGAGGGACAGAGCAGCCTTCCCTGCTGCACAGCCGTGTCTCCAGCACAAGCAGCACAGCTAACGAGGGCAGGAGCATTACCTTCAGAGTGAAAGGCATTGGAAATACCTTGGTGCTCCCTTTTTCCCTTCTGGAAACCAACCAAGCACTTTTTTCTCCAAAAGAGAAGTTTTTTTTGTCACATCCTGTACTCTCGTACCACAAGCACTGCATCATGTCATGGCTTGTGAGGACACAGATTTGCCAGGGCACAGTGTTG
>NW_008691106.1:95470-97965 GCF_000695815.1 Acanthisitta chloris | reverse complement strand
AAGGACCATCTCTCTGCCTCTTGCATCTGTCTCTGCCTCTTTGTTTATATTTGCATGAGGATTTGCTTTTTCTGGACTATGAATCTGGTTTGTACAGATGAGGATTTTAGGGAAATCAGGAGGGTGGGACACGAAATGGGAGCTGACTCTGGGTTTCAGCCACACTGCTGGTGGGTTGTTTTCTGCTTGTTTGGGGTTTTTAAGTGGATTTGCTAAGCATGTTTCCTTCCTGATTTGCATGGCTAATATGCTTGTCCTGCTTTTCATGCAGCAATTCCTATTTTTTCTTTATGGCCACGTGCACAGTGACACTAAATAATTCCAAAGTAAAGCTGTGGCACAAGGGGCTAAAGGAGTGCAGGTTGTGAAAGAGCCAGGATGTGGCATCAGGTTCAGAGCTCCTGGGCAGTCTCTGGTCCTCTCTCTCTCCATCTTCATTCAGTGTTGGATCCATCACTGCCTTTATCCCACAGGGAGCTAATCCCCATGTAAAGCAGGCAGCACAGAGTAGGCGAGCAACTCGCTCCGGGCCAGGCAGGAAGTCAGTCACTGGGAAAATATGACCCAATTTAGATCCCTGACAAGATCATTCTTTCCCCTCCCCACTGCAGTTTGCTTCTCATGAAATGAAGCTGTTGGCCTCACTGAGGTGTTGCGAGTTAATGCTGATAACAGGCCTGGCAGTGGCACAGGCTTAGGTTAAGCATGGCCAACAGGTTCTGGGAGGTGACCAGGTCTCATGCCACTACAAAACCTGGGTCAGGTTTTGCTGGCACAGCACACCTGTATAAAGGCAAAAACTCTGGGGCAGCACTTGGCTTGTTGGGGACATGG
This sequence comes from Acanthisitta chloris, assembly GCF_000695815.1. NCBI lineage: Eukaryota > Metazoa > Chordata > Aves > Passeriformes > Acanthisittidae > Acanthisitta > Acanthisitta chloris. Next base: position 97,131 of record NW_008691106.1, on the reverse strand, counting down.
TGTGAACAGAAAGGTCTGGGGAGCCAGGTGACAGAGAAGGCTGTAGGGGAGCCAGGTGACAGAGAAAGCTGTAGGAGAACCAGCAGTGTGCAGAGGAGGAAGGGCTGGGAGGAGCCCTGTGTAACAAATACAGGAAATGAGTTCAGCATAACCACAAGTTCTCTATTGTCTGGGCCTCATCCCCTGTACAGCTCTGGAGCTGAACACCAGTGGGTTTGCAAGGTGGAGATAAATTTGGAGTTAAAATCCCAACACTTTGCTGCTAGTACTGAAATGTTGAGCTCCATCAAGGAGTTGCCATGAGCACTGAAAGGAGATGTGGGTGTGGGTGGTGCTCACTTCTGCGAAGGAAAATTGCTCACACAAGGCAAGAATGAGCCATTTCAGAAATTCCCTAGTAGAAAATAGACAGTTGTTCTGGGAGGGTGACTGCTTCCCCTTTCCTCCTTCCAAATGCTCTGGGATGAAACAGGGTCCAAAGTTACCCCCTCAGAGCTGCTTTTCTGAAGCAAGAGACAGCAATCAGATGATCCTGAGTTACAATCCAGCCCAGCCCATTTTTTCCTGGTTGCTACAGACGTGTCAAAATTGCAAATGCTCCCGAAATTTGGGGAAATTGCTGTGGAAAGAAGCTGCAGTTGCTTATAAAGTGTATATGCAGCTCTGTGTGTGATGTGGTGCAGAGAAGAATGCCTGAAGCCGAGCTGAGTTTCCAGCTCCAGTTAAACTTCTGAGCCTGTCCTGCTCTGACAATCCCAGGTCATGGATTTTGCCCTGTTTCTGAAGGAGCAGGTGCTCTGACAGCTCCCTGTTTGCTTGCATAGGGATTTATCCTGCACTTAAGATAATGAATTGCTGTGCTTTATTCTAGGAATGGGAATTTTATCTTTCCATTATAAATAGCACCAGCAGTAGGACTCCAGGATACCTTGGATACCTTGGCTCAGCGATGTCTCACGTAGGAATGCAGAAAATGCTGAATAATTTAAGGGGATTCTATAAATACTTCCATATGGTGCTGAAATCCAAGTACCACTAATCGGATGAGCCTTATACTTAACTAAACCAGTCTCCGGTGAGCCATTGCTGTAGGATACTGGAAATGCCATGGAAAAAAAACACTGCCAGCAACTGACAGCAGCAGAAACTGGGGCTTGGAGGGAGAGAGCCCAGCCCCCGTTATGACCAGGGCTCCAGCTGGTAGACCTGGGTCCCCAAAAAACATCTTTTTTTTTTTTTTGTGGAGGGAGGTTACAGATAAAGATGTCAAAAAGACAGTGTCACCTGGTTACACACCTCTGGCATGAGTAGACCAAATCCTCCTCTGCTTGTCTGCAAGTCCAGGATGAAGTTTCAGAAGGAATTTCCTTAAAAGCAGTCTCTGACTTTGGCTTTTTCAGTCCTAAAAGGAGTTCGTGCAGTGGTGTTAGATCCCCTGAGGGATCCATGTAATGCAGCCTCCAGATTAAAGACAAAAAATAAGGAAAGCCAAGGAAAGGAAGATTGTATTAAGCAATTTTGCAACCCTTGAGAAGCTTGCTGTAAATTTGGGTCAATGTTTGGATTGGGACTTGTTTTTTTCAGTACAGTTTGCTTCCTTCTCCTTTCATCCCCATCTGTTGTGTTTCTTTTGCAGTGCCAGAAGCTCCGAGAGGTTTTTA
>NW_008691106.1:91812-95450 GCF_000695815.1 Acanthisitta chloris | reverse complement strand
TGAAGACCCTGACAATTGTGTCTGGCCCTGACATGGTTGACCTCACTTTCCATAACTTCGTGTCTTACAAGGAGAATGTTGGCAAGGTATCAGATCCTGAGGGCATGGAAGCACCAGGAATCACTAAGGACCAGGAAATTCAGTGGGGAGCAGGAAAGGAGAGGGGAAGGAAGGGAACCCTGTCAATGTTACTGTCAGGGTTATGAACAAGCAGGTGTAAGTTCCAGTCAGGTGTGGTATCTCTATAGTTCCAGGAACTTCTGGCCTGCATGGAGAAGGACTGGTAGAAGTCATCTAGTGTGTCATTGTTGTCTTTCATGTGCTATGTATGGATGAACAGGCAGCTGAGAAGTTTCAAAATTTCAGCTGCTGGTATATATAGACAGGAGGAAGGTGATAGAGCCAAGCCCAGGGCACTGCAGTTGGGATTGGAGCCCAGCAGTGTCAGACAGGACAAGGGGTAATGGCTTTAAACTGACAGAGGGTAGATTTTGAGTTTGTGGGAAGAAATGCTTCCCTGCAAGGGTGCTGAGGCACTGGCACAGGTTGCCCAGAGAAGCTGTGGCTGCCATATCCCTGGAAGTGTTCTAGGCCAGGTTGGATGAGGTTTGGAGCAATTTGGGCTTGTGGAAGTTGTCCTTGCCCATGGCAGGGGGTGGAACTAGACATGGTTTAAGGTCCCTTCCAACAAAACCACTCTGGGATTCTGTGCCCTTTCTGTGTTTGCTGTGTATGTCTCGGAGCAATTCCCTAATGCCCAGTGGCCTGTGCCCTGTGTGTGTGTTCATTCCAGAGCTGGGCTGAGGACATTATGGCCATCGTTCGGAATCCCCTCACGTACAACGCTTCCCGCTACACCTTCCTAGAGAAAATGTAAGTGATGTCTGACAAGCTTTGTTCTCTGAAACATCTGTGTCCTATCCTTTCTGTCTGTACTGGGGAAAAAAAAATGGTTTCTTAGCCTTCAGGTTCCTTGGCAGCCTCAGCCCAAGGCTTGGGCCAGCTCAGGAGCCCTGAGGTACCAGTGGGGTTTGGTGGTTGGGCCATATGTCCTGTGACACCTGACAGGCACAGGAGAGCCTGAGCCAGTCACACACATGTGGTATTGGACAGACTGAATTTTGAGCCTCAGACTTATCTCCTGTCAGTCACAGCTCACCTCAACCAGCTGCTTCCTCGTCTGCTTTGCTCTGTGGCATGGGTTGGTTGGCAGCCTGAGACTGCTGGGGAATGCTAAATAATGGGAGATACCATTAGCTCATATCTAGATCTCGTGCTTCGGGGCAATCTTTCTGATGTCTAAGCTCTTAGAATTTACCTGTTTCTCCCTCCCAAGAAACAGAAACAAGTTCTGCTTGAGGTAAAGCTGACTGTCTGTAGGACCCTGATTTTCAGTTCACTGTTGGACTGTTTTCCCAATTGCACATTTTTCCTTTCTCCTTAATTAATAAGATCTCTAAGATTGTTCAAGTGCATTTTCATAATATGGGCTGGTTTTTTTCACAGCCTGGTGAAGCTGAAGATGCAGCTTAATGCAGAGGGGAAGATTCCTGTTAGGAAGTGAGTACGGATGTTTGTTTCACTATGTGTTCAGTCAAACTACAGGCAGAGCAGCTGGTAAGAGAATGGTTGCTGATGACTTCAGCTGCCTGCTCTTCCTGCACCTAAGAGGTGTAGAGATCATTCCCTCTGGATTCAGGGCATGGAAGGGCTCCTGCTGCACCTCAGTTCAGGTGGGCCTGGCACATGATTTGAGTATGGAAAGGAGACTTTGTGGCCTCCATCTACAGCAAAGAATGGCCTTCAGCAGCCACAGATTTCCCTTCCTGGCTGTTGCCAAGAAATAGTCAGCACAACCAAGGAACTTTGGTAAAATTCAACCATAGATTGTTCTGCAAATCTGAGCTGAAAGGTGGATGAGATGTAGGACTCAGTTTACGTTTCCTATAAGGAGTTGTGTATTTGGAGAGCTCTTTGCTGGACTCTCCACTCACCTACATTAGGGCTCCCTTGCATTTCTTGTCTCCTTTCTCCATGTGTGGCCACTCCAGCACTTCTCCACTGGTGCTTCTCCACTTCTCCCATCATTCAGCCTTCCCTCTGGGTGTGCATGAGAGGGAAACAGCCCACAGACAGGCCTCTGGGTCAGTGTTGGTGCTGGTTCAGGGACAGAACAGTGGAGATTTGTCCTTCCCTGTCTCTGGGGCTGGCCTTGTTCGCCAGGGTAGGGCTCCCATTAGAAAACAAAGCAAAGCCCAGCCTGTTCCTCCCCCCTGCACTGCAAGGCATGAACCTGGGATTGACTTTGTGCCACTCAGTGTCCCTAGTGAAATCACTCCAGGGCTGCTCCTGCGGCTCCTCCTTGTTGAATTCCCTTTTGAGTCCATACATTATCTTTTTGTTTTAAGAATAAGGACCTGCAGATAGTGCATTTGGGAGGTTTTGAACCACTGTGTTTTAGGTCTGAGCTGAGTTACAGCATCACAAGAGGCAAGCACTAATCACCCTTAATGAGCACACTTCCTGCAACAGAATGGTGCTGGATTAGGGCTGTGCTGGCTGAACGGGCTCCTGGATGGCTGAGCTGTATTCAACACTAAACATGATCTGTTATTTGTTTTCTAAACCACCAACCAGCAGAATTTCATTCTGTCAGAAACCAGAGTATTCATCAAAGGGCTGTTAAAAATGTATAGGTCTGTAATGAATAACACACCAGGGAGGAGTGCTTTGAATTGATCTTTAAAATGCAAGCAAGGTAGTGTTACTGCAGGGAGAAATCAGCTTATTCCTCTGAAATTAGCTAGGAAAAATACCTGGAACAGGCTGTACCTCTCCTCAGTGCCCATTTCTTGCAGAATGATAAGAATTTAGACCATTAAATAGCCCAGATTCAGAGCCAAGTTGATAAAAATAGTATCTCCAGGTGCAGGTAAATGTAAGGCTTTCAAAACTCCATGTCTGAATTGTTCTGAAAATTCCACAAGCATCCACCTTTCTCTTTAGACATGTAAATAAATCCCTTTGGAATCATTCCAAGGCTGCTGCAGTTTTGCCTTGCAAAGGGCAGCTGGGCAGCCATGGGCACTGTGTTTGCATGAGTCCCCACTGAGCACTTCCACCTGCCAGCCCACAGCACTCCTTGTTCCCTGTTTGGCTCTGAGCACCTGTGGTTCCAGGAGCTTAACAGAGCTGAGGCTAAATTTATCCACGGAGGAGACCACAGTGCTGCTGCCTGGGACATGCTGAAAGGAAGGAGAGTGGAGTTGCTGTTACTGCTCCACAGTGCAGCAAAGAGGCTGCTTTAAGCTGACCCAGGGAACTGTGCCCTGCAGACCAGTCCCAGCTTTCTCCTTTGGAGAGAGGAGCTTTATTTTGCTGCAACAGTCATGTAGTATCCCAGACTCTTTGCCTGTGCAATGAGTTTGTTCTTTGAATTCATGGAAAGCCTTCGGTTCCAGAAAATTTTCCTGTCTTTCAAAGCAGCAAACAGTGCAGAATGGTTGTTTGTTTTTCTTTGATGTTGTCTTGACTACAAAGTAATTCCTTGCTAATGCCAGCTGCCACATGGGAGGAAGTGTCCTGGGGAATTGGTGGCATGAGGTCTGCTGCCACAGGGAGCACCTCCAAGAGGGGCA
>NW_008691106.1:91576-91785 GCF_000695815.1 Acanthisitta chloris | reverse complement strand
AGAGGGATTTGGAGAGTGACAGGCCTCTTAGAGAGCCCATAGCAGAAATGCAGAACTTGTGCATTAAGTCAGCAGTCAAAAAATCCTGTGTATGTTTATCAGACTGCTGTTACTCCCTTGGAGAAACATTGTCTGTCTTCCCTGGTTCATGTTTGTCATCTTGTCAGTCTCCTTTGCTGTGCTTTTGGAGTGTCTTGCACTCTGCCTGC